>NC_092333.1:473477500-473675000 GCF_046630445.1 Rutidosis leptorrhynchoides | reverse complement strand
TTTTCGGCTAAACAAATGTCCACCAAAATGGCTAGATTGTGAACATACTTGTTTTGCATGTGTGGTTGTTTGTTTGTTTATTGTATTGTATGTTTGGTTGATACAATTAATCACAAGATAACAACAAGCAAAACGACAATTTAATTGGTTAAATTAGATGTATTAATAACATGCAAGACGACAATTTAATTGGTTAAATTAAAAGCAACTAAAGACCTTAATAAATGGTTATTAAGAACAAGAAAAGGATCACATATATATAAAATGGTTTATATCAAGTAATTGGCAAATTACAAGACTTGAAAATGGATTTCAAATGAACCATACACTAAATGCATGTTGGTGTATGGCATAAATGTTTTCTTAAACTAGAATTAACGAAAACTTAAAATCCCTTAATCGACAAGGTAAACAAGTTTAACGCCATCCTTTTGTGGGACACTTAAACATAGTAGGGAACTCATAATGGGATAAAGGTCACCTAACCGTTATGAGCTAACTAATATGGTTAAGGTAAAATTCGCATGCTTGTGGGATAAAGGTCACCTAACCACTTGTATGTTAATTTTACATGTTTACACAAGTAGGACGACTTGATTTGGGAATCATGAACTTAGGGTCACCGAAGCATGAGGAACAAATAGGCGTTGATGGGATAAATATGCCATGCAAAAGGATTGCATGATCCCATAATTTAGAAGTTGCAAAAGGATTGCAATTGTCATATAAATGACTACCTAGCTAAATCAAATAACGGGATAAAGGTCACCTAACCAAAATTTGATTTACCGTTGGATTCTAATATTTAATAAAACAATTATATATAAAAGGGTATTATTTATTAAATTTAAAATCGATACTTAAATGAACTTTGTTAATTTTGTAGATGGCCGCAAATAACAACAACATGCAAAATGCACCACTTAACCTAAACAACCTATCATTAAGGTCTCTCCTCGAGAAAGACAAACTCAACCATACGAACTTTATGGATTGGTTCCGTAATCTTAGAATTGTCCTCAAACTTGAGGATAAAGCGTATGTGTTGGAGGACCCTATTCCCGACCAACCGGATGAGGAAGATCTAGAGGGCATGGCTTATTATGACAAGTATTGCGCCGATTCGGTGCAAGTCGCTTGCCTAATGCTTGGGACTATGATACCCGAACTCCAAAAGGATTTCGAACATCATAGTGCATATGACATGATTACGCAATTGAAGGAGATGTTCCTTCAACAAGCACGTGTCGAGCGCTTCCAAACGGTTCGAGCGTTACATGCATGTCGTATGGATGACACCCAATCCGTATCCTCTTATGTCCTCAAAATGAAAAGCCTTATTGATCGCGCAAACCGTCTTAATCTCAACATATCTAATGAGCTAGCCACTGATCTTATCCTAAACTCCCTGTCAAAGAGGTTTGACCAATTTGTAATTAATTACAATATGAATGGGATGGATAAGACTATTGGTGAACTTCATGGCATGTTAAGGACGGCCGAAACTAGCATGGGTAAGAGGGCTTCACCCGTGCTAATGATCAATGATGGTGGGTCCAAAGGTAACAACACCTCTAAGCCAAAGGCGGCTAAGAGGAAAGGACCCGCCCATCAAGGCAAGGGAAAGGGGAGGATGGTTACCCCAACCAAAAACAAGAACAAGAAGCAAAAGGTTGCCGGACAAGCAAACCCCAAGGAAGACCCGTGCTTCGGTTGCGGTGAAATGGGTCACTGGAAACGCAATTGCCCGGTCTACCTTAAGGAGTTGAAGGAAAAGAGGGATGCGGGGCAATCCTCAGGTAACATATATATGCTATATATAGAGCTTAGTATTACTTCTTCTAATACATGGGTATTAGACACTGGATGTGGAACTCACATTTGCAATTCTTTGCAGGGGTTCAAAAGAAGTAGCAAGCAAACGGGAATATCAAGTCTCTTTATGGGTAATGGAGCCAAAGTGCAAGTGATGGCTCAAGGAGACTTTGTATTAAAACTTCCAAGTGGTTTGGAACTTATTTTGAACAATGTTTTGTATGCACCGGATTTATGTCGAAACATTATTTCAGTTTCCCGTTTAAAACAATGTGGTTTTTATCTTAATTTTGTTAATGATGATATCCACGTTTATTTAGATAATGTATTTTATTTTAAGGCTTCGCCTTCAAATGGAATTTATGAATTGGTTCATGATGACACATCATCTAGTAGCTCAATATACCATACTAGCACCAAGAAACTCAAAAGGGATTTGAGTGATTCCTACTTATGGCATTGTCGCCTTGGTCACATAAACAAGAATCGAATGCATACACTCCAAAAGAATGGCCTTTTGAAATCAAATGAACTAGACTCGTTTGATGTATGTGAATCTTGTTTACAAGGCAAAATGACTAAAGCACCTTTCAAAGGGACCTACGAAAGGGCTAAGGACTTATTGGGATTAATACATTCGGATGTATGTGGACCCTTTAAGCCCATAGCTAGGAATGGTGAAAGATACTTCGTTACTTTCATTGATGACTTCAGTCGTTTCGGATATGTCTACTTGTTAAGACATAAGGACGAAACTTTTGAAGCATTCAAAGAGTATCAAAACGAAGTACAAAATCAACTCAATAAGACAATTAAGGTACTTCGAACCGATAGAGGAGGTGAATACCTAAGCGATGCCTTCCAAGATCATCTTAGAAGTTGTGGGATTATCTCGCAAATTACTCCACCCGAGACACCACAGCTTAATGGTGTGTCCGAAAGGAGGAACCGAACCCTAATGGATATGGTTCGATCTATGATGGCTAGAAGCTCGTTACCTCTATCATTCTGGGGTTATTGTCTATGCTCAGCGGCTCGTATTTTAAATATGGCCCCAACCAAGAAAGTGGAACGAACACCTCATGAGATGTGGTTTGGAAAACCTCCATCTCTATCATACTTAAAGGTATGGGGATGTGAAGCTTACCCTAAGCGTTACGTCCCTAATAAGTTGAATGCTCGATCCACGAAGTGTATCTTCATAGGATATCCCAAGGATGATATGGGATACTATTTCTATGATCCTTCCGAGCAGAATGTATTTGTTGCTCGGAAGGCTGAATTACTTGAAACTAAGTTCCTAATAGAAGGCAAAAGTGAAAGGAAGATAGATCTTGAAGAGGTCCAAGATCAAGTAGATGATACACAATTGGCTGACACTAGCACTCAACATGAAAATGTTGAGAGTGATCAGATGGATGATCAAAATACACAAGACGTTCGCAGATCTGGAAGGATTAGTAATCCTCCTGAGAGATATGGGTTTCTCATGGATGGTTGCTATATGGTTGATTTGGATGAACCAATAAACTACCAAGATGCTTTATCAAGGATTGATAAAGATAAATGGCAGGAAGCCATGAACGCTGAGATGCAATCCATGTATGACAACCAAGTGTGGGAACTTGTTGCGCAACCTCCTGGCTCTAGGCTAGTTGATTGTAAATGGCTGTTCAAAATGAAAACCAACATACATGGAAACTTGGATACATATAAAGCTAGACTTGTAGCAAAAGGTTTCACTCAAACTCAAGGGGTTGACTATGATGAAACTTTTTCGCCTGTGGCGATGCTAAAGTCTATTAGGATATTACTTGCCATTGCTGCTCGTTATGATTATGAAATATGGCAGATGGATGTCAAGACCGCTTTCCTAAACGGACATCTTGAGGAAGATGTCTATATGGTTCAGCCTGAGGGTTTTGTTGATCCGAAATATCCTAAAAAGGTATGCAAGTTAAAGAAGTCAATCTACAGATTGAAACAAGCATCTAGAATGTGGAATCATCGTTTTAATGAGGAGGCCAAGAAATTTGGCTTCATTAAAAATGGTGATGAAGCTTGTGTATACAAGAAAGCTAGTGGGAGCACTATCATGTTCCTTGTACTATATGTGGATGATATATTGTTATTTGGAAATGATATTTCGGCAATGCAAGGTGTTAAAACTTGGTTAAGCAAATGCTTCTCCATTAAGGATCTTGGAGAAGCAAAATACGTTTTGGGGATTGGGATCTACAGGGATAGATCCAAGAAACTGATAGGTTTAAATCAAAGTGCATACATTGAAAAGATCTTGAAAAGGTTCAAGATGGAGAACTCTAAGAAAGGTTTGGTACCTATTCAAAAGGGAACACTTCTCAGTTCATCTCAGTGCCCCACCACGAAAGATGAACAGGAGAGAATGAAGAAAGTCCCATATGCTTCTGCCATTGGGTCAATCATGTATGCAATGATATGCACTGGACCGGATGTGTCATGCGCTCTTAGCCTGACAAGTAGATACCAGAATAACCCAGGAAACAGTCATTGGATTGCTGTTAAAAGTATATTGAAATACCTTAGGAGGACTAAGGATATGTTTCTGATATATGGGTCTGGTGAGGAGGAACTCGCTGTAAAAGGTTACGTGGACGCGAGTTTCCAAACTGATCGAGATGATTCTCGATCACAATCCGGTTATGTCTTCACATTAAATGGAGGTGCGGTCTCTTGGAAGAGTTCAAAACAGGATGTTGTTGCATTATCCACTACAGAGTCAGAGTACATTGCCGCCTCATTGGCAGCTCAGGAAGCTGCATGGATGAAGAAATTCATCGATGACTTAGGAGTGGTCCCTACCATTCAGGACCCTCTTGAGATCTTTTGTGACAACGAAGGTGCGATTGCTCAAATCAAGGAACCTCGTGCTCACCAAAAGACCCGTCACATTGAGCGGAGATTCAACTACATAAGGGATGAAGTTGAAAAAGGAAAGATATGTATTCGCAAAGTTCACACAGATCTAAATATAGCGGATCCACTCACGAAGCTCTTACATGGTGCAAAACATCAAGGGCATGTTAGTGCATTAGGACTTCGATATTCTAGTGATTGGTCATGATCTGTTTTAAGTATTGTAACGGAATGAAATTGTTTAAACTCATTAATATACTTATGGTATTAATTTATTTTGAGTTATGTTCCTATTCTGCATATTTTATCCATGAATAAGTAATTATTCTAAATTTCGTGGTCGATCACGTTTGTGGGAGCAAATGTGAGGTTTAGACTATTATGAACTCGGATTGGTATACATTCACGGGATGAATGTGGTGCAAGGTTGCAACCAAGGTTCATAGATATTTGTGGGATACAAATATTGGAAGACCCGCCCTCAAGACTTACTAAATGGAGCCTTTGTGGTTGATCACATGTAATCTTGAGTAAAGGCGAATATCATTGTATCCTCTGACCTGAGATACATATTGGGTTCGGACATTCACTAAGTATTGTGCCTTGATTCTTTCCTTCACTATTCTGAAATATGGTAGTTCATAAGGAAGAGCTCAGGTATAATGCATAGTATATGTCTAGGACATATGTAGTCAAGATGGAATTTGTCCCTCTTATTCGTTGAGAGTCAGATGTCTAAGGCCTGATAAAGTTAAATCTAGAAGAGAGTGATCACTCTATGTCTCTTGGATTTAACATGACATCTAGGACGAAAGGATATAATGAAAAGATTCACCTATTCATATTCGAGATGGGAACTCGAAAGGGATGATGTTATTGAATGGCACATAGTCATAACATATTGGGGGTGATGGACGGTCGTTAGGTGGTGTCCATCACTTGCATTAATTTCTTATGTTTCTCGTGCAAGTGGGAGATTGAAGGTATTTCGTATGCCCGAGAGACATATTAAATTAATGTGGCTAATATGTTTTGATCCAAGTCGGGTCATACCCAATAACAAACTTACCGACACCTTATATGTATTTAATCCTAACGATTGGATCGTTAAATAAATACGCGACACTTGAACTTTAGAAAATCGGTTTTCTAAATTATGATCACTTGAGATAAATTATTTGGATAATTTATATATGATGTGGATTTAATTATTTATAGGTTTAAATAATTATTTTGTGTTATATTTTATAAAATGGTTTATAAAATTATTACAAGTAACAAATACATGTTTATTTTATGCAAGTTTTATAAAATAATTACAAGTTTTATAAAATAAATCTTGTTATAAAATATATAGATGGAGTGTGCAGAATTTGAGTCTCCAAGAAATGCACCCATTCTTCTTACTTGTTACTTTTGATACAACACAATTCCAAGGCACATGCTTGACTCAATGACCAACATATTCTCACATGTATTCAAGGGAACAAATACTCACACTTGACTAGAGAATAGAGAGTCATTTTTTTGAGTTAAAAAACCTCTCTCAAACCTGCCTGCTAGTCGTGATTTTGGACAGCAGAAGAGGCAGTTTTAACTTGCTAAATTAACTGATTAAGTGTTCAAGTTAAATCCTAACCATAGTATTAGGTGTTGGGTAAAAGTTTGGGGTATTATCTCTTGAGGTTTCATACTTTTGAAACTTGATTCATCATCATCTCTTGGGAGTTGCTGCTGTCCAGTTTTTCAAGTGCAATCAAAGGGGTTTTGAGCTTGGTTAATTAGTTAGTTAAGTGTCTAAATCTTAACTAATTTAAAGGGTGGTGTTGGTGCTTCAAAGGTTTAGGGTTTAACACTCTTGTTCATCATCTTCATCATCATTTTAACCTCCTAACTTGGAGAAGGTATATCCTCTCTAAACACCCTTTTATTGTAAGCATATTTTACAACTTGATCCTTATTGGGATTCAACTTTAATCGGTTAAAGATTAACAAGTTTAAATGGTAATTACAACATGCTTCCGCTTTAATTTGACACATAAAAGGATTTATGTATTATGAAACTTGTTAAATCCCAACAAATTGACCATGAAGAATATGTTGACCGTGATTCCTCAGGTCAAGAAAATGTTGACTGAGAGACAAGAAAAATTATTTAGAAGTACATGCTTTGGTCCCTGGTTAGATCTTTCATACACGGGTAATGATCCTGGCCTAGTACATGCCATGCTCCAACGGAAATGTGAGCGTTCAGAAAAATTAGATGCTAGTAAGTACCCTGAAGAGCAACAAGATATATGGTTTCATTTTTCTCCTAATTTTATGATTAGATTTGGTCGGCGTGAATTTTGTTTAGTCACCGGCTTTATGTTTGGTAGCCGGACGGACATGGCACATTACATCCCTCGAAATTATGAATCTAAGACCGCACCCATTAGACGACGTTGTTTTCCAGAACGTCCCGATGCCAGCAACATTTTGGTTAGTGATATACAAAACATCCTTATCAAAAAACAAGGTGATGTAAAGGTTCCCAAGGTTAGTGACGATGATATTGTTCGACTAGCTATAATTTTGATCGTAGAGAGAGCGTTTATGGGGAAGCAGGGGCAACATGTGGTTAGTAAACAGTTTCCATGGTTGGTTGAAGATTTCAATAAGGTGAACGTGTACCCATGGGGGTCTCGTATTTGGGATGCTACTTACTCAGCGGTGAGCGAAGGTTTTGAGGTTCAAGAAAGCCAATTAGAGAGTGGGGGTGGAAAGGCTTACACATTGGCTGGTTTTATGTGAGCATTTAAGATTTGGATCCTCGAGGCATACCGTCGTACCATTAAGAGTTTTGCAACCAAAACTGATAAGGATGGAGTACCAAGAGCATTATTTTGGAAGCGTTCATCTGCTGAAACCTTTACAGTGTCTGACTACCTAAAACTTCTACATATAATGGTTAGTTAATATCTCCAAGAGCTTTTTATATAGTGTATATACAGCAGTTTCTGTTTTAACAGAGCAGTTTTATGTGTCGCATGAGGACGCAAGATACACCTTGCGTCCTTGCGTGTGTCGCAAGGATATCCTTGCGTCCTTGTGTGTGAACCGTGGGTTATACTTGTTACAGGCGCAAGAATCATGCTTGCGTCCTTGCGTGTATCGCAAGTTTACTCTTGCGTCCTTGCATCTATTCGCAAGATGATCTTTGCGTTCTTGCGTCTAGACGCAAAATGACTTTTGCGTCCTTGCGTCCTTTTGTTTTTACTAATATAACTTCATTTCAGGATGATTGTCCGAAGAGAAAAAGACCTTTTCGTTCCCTGCACCCATCTGAGACAGAGAGAGGTTGTCAATGGTGGATCCAGAGTTCCTCTTACTTTCAAGGAGATGTTGTTGAAGACGAGAAAAATACACAAGATGATAATCAAGTTGAAGAGGAGTTGGGTGGCAGTTTGAAGCTTTGAACGATTCCATCAGAATACTTCCTAACACCTTTTTGGAAGCATGTTTATTATTTCCCATAATTTGGGTACGTGAGCATGTGTGTACGTCATGCAATTTCTTTACGATGAAGTTGTCAGTGTGGCGTATTTTGTATGCACTACATTTCCACTCACAATTTGGCAACATGCATTTAGCAGTGAATCGAGATTTGTCAGACTTTACAGGCTTAATTTGGAAGTTTTCTTCAAGACATCTTGTGTATAGATGGTTTACAAAATCATCCTTGTTTAAAAAAGTTTGTCGAACTTTAATCAAATCGGATACTCTATAACTGGTTGTTATTTGGCTCGTAGATTCAGTCTCTTGGTCATGCTCACTCAATAAAAATGGCATATTCCAGAATACATCCTTTTTTTCTTCCTCTTCTTCATTTTCATCTTCATCTTGATCTTCTCTGTCATTTTCTTCCTCCGAAGCACTAGACGCGACAACTGATTCAAAAGGGTGATCTGTTTTTTTAATTTTATATACGTTCTCAACTCCATAGTTGAAGAAATCAAACTCTTCTGTGTTTGGAGGTGGTACTTCAGGTCGTGCTTCTTCCAAATTGGGTGTCTGAAGGTTTGTGCTCTCCTCGTTTGTTGGTAGGTTTTGTTGGACATCGTGTGTTGGTAGGTTTTGATGGACATTGTGTATTGGTAGGATTTGCACTGACTGTAAGTTTTCTGGGAGTTGATGCATTGTAACTTTGTCGACAATGTAAATATTAATAGGAGCATTTGATATTGCATGTTGTAGAAAATCACGAAAGTCTTCATAATCATCAGTAATATCAAAAACAAGATTATCGACAACATATCTCATTGAAACAGGAGCATTAGGTGGCAAATTAATTTTTCTAAGAACATTTTTTAACAATATTCTTCGAGTAATTAGTTTTTGGGGAGCAACTGGGAGTTTTAATCGTGTTCTAAAACAATCTAGAGGCAAATACATAGGTAAGTTATTAATAAATTGAAAAGAACCACCACAACATATATGAATAACAAATGTTTCATTATCACTAAAACTCATTATTTAAAACAAAGAAAGTTACTTTAATGACGCTTGAAATTATATGATTTATGTTGAAATGGTGGAAATGAAGTGAAAATAGAGCTGGTAATACCTTATATGAATTGAAAAAGTTATCCGTAATAGTACAAAAATCGTACAAAATCTTATCCACGAAATCATGAAAATCTTATCTGGATAAGACGCATGACGCAAGGCGCAAAGGCGCAAGTCGCAAGACGCATGACGCAATACGCAAGGACGCAAGTCTCTTTGTTGCGTTTGTCAGTAACGCAAGGTCGCATGGTCGCAAGATCGCAAAGACGCAAGGTCGCAAAGACGCAAGGTGTCTTGCGTCTTGCGAGGGCAAATTGTCAAACTTTTTTTTTTTAGGGCTGTCAGTCAACAAACTTAAAAAAAAAGGGTATTTTGGTGATAATCCCATATATATATATATATATATATATATATATATATATATATATATATATATATATATATATATATATATATATATATATGTGTGTGTGTGTGTGTGTGTGTGTGTGTGTGTGTGTGTAACACCAAAATATAAAGAAAGTAAGTATTTGAATGTATCATTAAATTGAATAAAATTTCTCTATCTATATAAACGATATGTATATAAAGACACGATCACATCACATGTAATGATTATTTTAACAAATTAATTACTACAAATGTAAGCTAAAGTTGGAGCAATTAATTAACAAGAGCCATGTCGAGTATATATATAGTGTTAAGATCCTACAATTGTTATTCTTCATTAGAACCATATTACCCTAATTGTAGTTTGTGTAGTTTTTTGCCAAATGGGATCCAAGAAGCTTGTTCTTGCTACTTTCTTACTTTTATGCCTAACAACAACCCAAGTGTTAGCAGAATGCACTTGCGAACCAGGAGAAAACGAGGGCAAAAAAAGTGAAGCTCTAAAGTACAAACTAATCGCACTTGCATCGATCCTTGTCGCGGGTGCTCTAGGTGTTTCTTTACCTTTCATTGGTAAAATCATACCCGAATTTAGTCCCGAAAAAGATGGGTTCTTTGTAATCAAGGCATTTGCGGCTGGTGTGATATTGGCAACTGGTTTTATTCATATACTTCCCGATGCATTTGACAATTTAACGTCTCCATGTTTGAAAGAACACCCATGGGGAGACTTTCCTTTTACAGGTTTTGTTGCGATGGTCGCAACAATTGTGACACTCCTGTTTGAGACTTCTTCTGCCGCTTATCAGCTCAGGTCTCAATCAGAAATACCTCAAAAACTTGCAGTTGACGAAGAGAACAATACGCGACATATTGGTCAGGTTACTGCTCATACTCATGCAACTCATGGACATGCTCATGGCTCTTCGGGTTTGTCACAAGTAGATCGGTTTCGAATAGTTTCCAAGGTAATTTACATTTGTTTTTGTTTTCAAGATTGAAATGGTTTAACGGGAGATTAACTATGAGATTTTTTTATCACCTGCAAAAAGTATTTATTACTCCCTCCGTCCCAATTTAATTGTCTCAAGACAAAAAACAAACAGTTTAAGAAAATTATATAAAACTACTCTAATTTCTGTTTATTTTTCGGTTTACCCTTACTTTTTTTTTTCCTCCTTTAATTCTATCCACATACATTGTGGGCATAATATAACTTAATTTTTTTATTCTTTTCTAATTTATGGAAATTGAAAATTAATTTGGGGCATACCAATATAGAATACTACCAATATAGAATACTGGACAATAAATTAGGGAGATAGAGTAATAATTTTATGAAATAAAATCAACAATTCGATTAAAATATAATTTTCTTAAAATCATACAAATTTTTTTTGTTTTTGTTTTTTTGTGTGTTTTTCTCAAGTAATACAAAAATGACTTGTTCCAATGATGTTTGACATTTTAAAATTAAACAATTGTTTCGGGTTAATTGCGTGTAGGTACTAGAACTAGGTATAATCGTACATTCAGTGATCATAGGATTGTCTCTGGGTGCTTCCGAAAGTCCAAAAACCATCAAACCACTCGTTTTTGCGTTGAGCTTTCACCAATTCTTTGAAGGAGTAGGCCTCGGAGGATGCATTTTTCAGGTACATTTATTTATACCAAGGCATATGTTAATTACCTAATAAGTGATATCATGATCACGAATTGATCGAGTCATTAGCTAGACCACTATGATTTTAGCTTAATTATATTACATGAAACATTCTTACAGGCAGAATTCAAGTCATTAGTTGTTACGATTATGGGAACATTTTTTAGCCTTACAACGCCATTTGGGATCGTAATAGGGATCTTAATAACCAATACGTACAAAGAGAATAGTTCTACAGCTTTAATCGTTGAGGGTGTATTAAATTCTGCATCAGCAGGAATCTTGATCTACATGGCACTTGTTGATCTTCTTTCACCCGACTTTATGAACCCGCGGTTGCAAAAGAACATGATACTTCAGTTTTGTTCAAATGTTTCGCTTCTTATGGGTGCTGGTCTCATGTCCCTCCTTGCAAAATGGGCTTGAAGTTTTATTCACTTACTTAATGATTCTCTTTCAAATATTAAATTATGTTGATCTACATTGTCGTAGGTGTTGTGATGTTCTATTTGTGCATGTGTTTGGTAATTCAAAATCACTCTTTGTAGTGGTGACATGTGTTGGAGCTATTACGGATCTTAGATCAAACGTAGACTCGACCTAGAGGCGGAAATCACTAAAACGAGTTTTAATCGAATAAACACTAACTTTCGGGATCGAAGGATCAAACCTACAAGAGTTGTTATTCGTGTAGGGTGTGTAACTTGACGATGAAACCCGTAACCCATATATATAGCATCTGCAATGACAGGATGTCTGTCGATTGACTGTCTCTAACGATAATTGTGTTGGTTGATATAACTAGGGACCTAAAATCTACCAACAATCTCCCCATAAGACCTAGTTCTATCAACATTCATTCTTTACTTAACTTGTGCACCACCAAACTCCAGTGAGGACTAACACACTCCCCCTAGGATGTGGCGTTACTTTCAGCTTCAGTAGATCGAATATACGAAAATTTTGTATTAATGATATGCTTTTGTATAAGGGTGTTTGTAATGACCTGATGCGACCCAAACCAACACATTCAATTTTCGTTTAAGTAAGTTATCAAATTTAGTACCCCATTGAGTTACGATCCTATATTTATCACTGATCTTTTTCTCAAACTTGAGATAACGTAAAATGAAAATAGCGCATCATTTTATAGTTGTGATTTCATAGCAAACATTACTAAATGATAAAGTATTACACATCACATAAAATAAAATATAAAATAGAATAAAACATAAAGAATTAATCATGGGATCATGACATAAGTGCTTGCATTACTTGATTATGCAATAAGACCTTATTTGCTTTCACCATGATTTAACTTAATTTTTACTTTTACCTTAACTTTTACTTCTAACGATAATCAGGGTGAAACATTTTATCTTCATAAAGATCATGATTTTCTCTCATATATGTAATGGGGGATCATCATATGTTGCTATTCCTACTTCATAGTCTTGGTATTCCTACTTCATGGGGTATCAGATCCAAACGACGATGGCACATGTCCTTTTACGACATGGAAATAGACTCATGGATATCAAATAATTAAACCGATTTGATGCAACAAATAATGCATTTCAACAGTAGGCATGATCAGCTCAACAATTGATCATATTTTCTATGATGTATGTAATTGTTTCGATTGCTTAGATGAGGCATATAAACTCGAGTATGATGATGATCTTCCAAAGAAACGGAAAGGTTCACAACAAAAACTGAAGAAAGGCTATGAAACGGTGATCCTTCAGCAGGATGACTTGGAGAGAGATCAGGAAAGTATGATTACTATGTCTAACTCATATACCCCTTAGAACACTCCCTCATCCATGCCAAAGTTTACTTCCGACAAATCTCTCTCCCTATTATTCAAAAATCCCTAAATGTCATCCATAAAGAAAAACAACAACAGCAACCAAAATTACAATGTTGTATAATAACCTCATATGTGGAAGTCATTATGGTAGTTTTATTGAGAGTATGTAGATGGATATGGGTTTATTACACAACAATGTAATTTGGGTTGATGGTGTTGTTTTTCTTTATGGATGACATTTAGGGCTTTTTGATAATAGGGAGATAGATTTGTCGGATGCAAACTTTGGCGTGGCTGATGGGTGTTTTGAGAGGGATACCTGAGTACAAGACAAAATCATACTTTCCTGATGACTCGTTGTTAGATTATATTGTACTTAGCCCATTTATTATAAGTATTGGGCTTAGCATGCTTGTATCTATTAGGGCTTGTCTATGCTTTGTATTTATATCTAGTCTCAATGTAAGCTACAGACATTCCATCCAATAATATACAATTCATATGCTTCTCAATATGGTATCGAGCCTTTCTACCTAAAACCCTACCAAACAAAAAGCTGCCGTTTGTAAAAAAAAAAAAAAAAAAACACTCTCGTCGATCAATCCCTTGACAACACTCCAACTACTGTTATGTCTATTTTATTGAATCTCTCCTCAAGTATGTCACTCATCAAGTCCACCCTTTATAAGAATAAATAATTATGTTTGCGTGAATATCTGTTGCAAAAAAAAAAAAAAAAAAATAACACTTTTGCCGATCTAGCCTTCCAATTTGTATCTTGTTTATCAACCATTCTTTCTTATTATTTGTTCAACACTTGTTACCTTCAAGTGGCAATCGAATAAAGCAATGTCAGAGAAAAAATATATGACAAAGATTCTTTGCTTCCCTCTTTGTGTGCTAAAAAAAAAAGAGAGAAATCAAAAGCCGCTGTAATTTTCGTTGCTGTTGACTAGCAATTTCTTTATTTTCTTTTTTCTCTTCTTTATTATCTATTAATTTTTCACAACAAATAAGGCACGATGAGAAACGGAACAAACTTCCATTGGCCCAATTCAACGCAAGCTCACTTGTTACAAATCATAGAAGCCCAACAACGTTTTATAGCAGCCCAGCAGCAACAACATGGGCCGCAGCCCACTTACAACGACTCAGGCAAGCAGTCTACTTTTATTGGGCCTCAAAAGAATAACCAACAACAGACCCAACAGCAAGCTCAATGCTTTTACACACCACAACCCGCTTCTTTTACTCAGGAGACTATTCTTCCTTGTGCATTCAGTGCAGATCACGGTGCTACCGGGTGGCACATGGACACGGGTGCGTCTTCACATCTTACCTCCTGTGTTGATAATCATAGTACTGTTTTTAATAATTGTAAATATTTATTAGTAGCTGTTGGTAACGAAAACACCATTCCAGTCACTAACACCTGTAGTGACCCGAACTTTTCCATGTTTATATATATTAATTGAGATTGATATTTACATGATTAAATGTTTCCATCATGTTAAGCAATCAAACTTGTTAAGACTTGATTAATTGAAATATGTTTCATATAGACAATTGACCACCCAAGTTGACCGGTGATTCACGAACGTTAAAACTTGTAAAAACTATATGATGACATATATATGGATATATATATATAGTTAACATGATACTATGATAAGTAAACATATCATTAAGTATATTAACAATAAACTACATATGTAAAAACAAGACTACTAACTTAATGATTTTTAAACGAGACATATATGTAACGATTATCGTTGTAAAGACATTTAATGTATATATATCATATTAAGAGATATTCATACATGATAATATCATGATAATATAATAATTTAAAATCTCATTTGATATTATAAACATTGGGTTAACAACATTTAACAAGATCGTTAACCTAAAGGTTTCAAAACAACACTTACATGTAACGACTAACGATGACTTAACGACTCAGTTAAAATGTATATACATGTAGTGTTTTAATATATATTTATACACTTTTGAAAGACTTCAATACACTTATCAAAATACTTCTACTTAACAAAAATGCTTACAATTACATCCTCGTTCAGTTTCATCAACAATTCTACTCGTATGCACCCGTATTCGTACTCGTACAATACATAGCTTTTAGATGTATGTACTATTGGTATATACACTCCAATGATCAGCTCTTAGCAGCCCATGTGAGTCACCTAACACATGTGGGAACCATCATTTGGCAACTAGCATGAAATATCTCATAAAATTACAAAAATATGAGTAATCATTCATGACTTATTTACATGAAAACAAAATTACATATCCTTTATATCTAATCCATACACCAACGACCAAAAACACCTACAAACACTTTCATTCTTCAATTTTCTTCATCTAATTGATCTCTCTCAAGTTCTATCTTCAAGTTCTAAGTGTTCTTCATATATTCTACAAGTTCTAGTTACATAAAATCAAGAATACTTTCAAGTTTGCTAGCTCACTTCCAATCTTGTAAGGTGATCATCCAACCTCAAGAAATCTTTGTTTCTTACAGTAGGTTATCATTCTAATACAAGGTAATAATCATATTCAAACTTTGGTTCAATTTCTATAACTATAACAATCTTATTTCAAGTGATGATCTTACTTGAACTTGTTTTCGTGTCATGATTCTGCTTCAAGAACTTCGAGCCATCCAAGGATCCGTTGAAGCTAGATCCATTTTTCTCTTTTCCAGTAGGTTTATCCAAGGAACTTAAGGTAGTAATGATGTTCATAACATCATTCGATTCATACATATAAAGCTATCTTATTCGAAGGATTAAACTTGTAATCACTAGAACATAGTTTAGTTAATTCTAAACTTGTTCGCAAACAAAAGTAAATCGTTATAACTTGACTTTTAAAATCAACTAAACACATGTTCTATATCTATATGATATGCTAACTTAATGATTTAAAACCTGGAAACACGAAAAACATCGTAAAACCGGATTTACACCGTCGTAGTAACACCGCGGGCTATTTTGGGTTAGTTAATTAAAAACTATGATAAACTTTGATTTAAAAGTTGTTATTCTGAGAAAATTATTTTTATTATGAACATGAAACTATATCCAAAAATTATGGTTAAACTCAAAGTGGAAGTATGTTTTCTAAAATGGTCATCTAGACGTCGTTCTTTCGACTGAAATGACTACCTTTACAAAAACGACTTGTAACTTATTTTTCTGACTATAAACCTATACTTTTTCTGTTTAGATTCATAAAATAGAGTTCAGTATGAAACCATAGCAATTTGATTCACTCAAAACGGATTTTAAATGAAGAAGTTATGGGTAAAACAAGATTGGATAATTTTTCTCATTTTAGCTACGTGAAAATTGGTAACAAATCTATTCTAACCATAACTTAATCAACTTGTATTGTATATTATGTAATCTTGAGATACCATAGACACGTATACAATGTTTCGACCTATCATGTCGACACATCTATATATATTTCGGAACAACCATAGACACTCTATATGTGAATGTTGGAGTTAGCTATACAGGGTTGAGGTTGATTCCAAAATATATATAGTTTGAGTTGTGATCAATACTGAGATACGTATACACTGGGTCGTGGATTGATTCAAGATAATATTTATCGATTTATTTCTGTACATCTAACTGTGGACAACTAGTTGTAGGTTACTAACGAGGATAGCTGACTTAATAAACTTAAAACACCAAAATATATTAAAAGTGTTGTAAATATATTTTGAACATACTTTGATATATATGTATATATTGTTATAGGTTCGTGAATCAACCAGTGGCCAAGTCTTACTTCCCGACGAAGTAAAAATCTGTGAAAGCGAGTTATAGTCCCACTTTTAAAATCTAATATTTTTGGGATGAGAATACATGCAGGTTTTATAAATGATTTACAAAATAGACACAAGTACGTGAAACTACATTCTATGGTTGAATTATCGAAATCGAATATGTCCCTTTTTATTAAGTCTGGTAATCTAAGAATTAGGGAACAGACACCCTAATTGACGCGAATCCTAAAGATAGATCTATTTGGCCTAACAAACCCCATCCAAAGTACCGGATGCTTTAGTACTTCGAAATTTATATCATATCCGAAGGGTGTCCCGGAATGATGGGGATATTCTTATATATGCATCTTGTTAATGTCGGTTACCAGGTGTTCACCATATGAATGATTTTTATCTCTATGTATGGGATGTGTATTGAAATATGAAATCTTGTGGTCTATTATTATGATTTGATATATATAGGTTAAACCTATAACTCACCAATATTTTTGTTGACGTTTTAAGCATGTTTATTCTCATGTGATTATTAAGAGCTTCTGCTGTCGCATACTTAAATAAGGAAGAGATTTGGAGTCCATGCTTGTATGATATTGTGTAAAAACTGCATTCAAGAAACTTATTTTGTTGTAACATATTTGTATTGTAAACCATTATGTAATGGTCGTGTGTAAACAGGATATTTTAGATTATCATTATTTGATAATCTACGTAAAGCTTTTTAAACCTTTATTGATGAAATAAAGGTTATGGTTTGTTTTAAAATGAATGCAGTCTTTGAAAAACGTCTCATATAGAGGTCAAAACCTCGCAACGAAATCAATTAATATGGAACGTTTTTAATCAATAAGAACGGGACATTTCAGTTGGTATCCGAGCGTTGGTCTTAGAGAACCAGAATTTTGCATTAGTGTGTCTTATCGAGTTTGTTAGGATGCATTAGTGAGTCTGGACTTCGACCGTGTTTAGTTGAAAAATGATTGCATAACAAATTTTGTTGGAAACTATATATTTTTAACATGTGAATATTATGTGATATATTAATCTCTTAACGCGTTTGATATTATGTGATAGATGTCTACCTCTAGAACAAGTCTCATTGACTCACCTAATAATAATGAAGAGTCAAATGTAAATTGGAATGATTCGTGGACTGATTCACAAGTTCCCGAAGAGGAACCGGAAGAAGAGTCGGAACCGGAAGAAGAATCGGAACCTGATGAAGAAATAGAACCGGTGGGGGAAATAATAAAACGGTTAAGTAAAAGAAAATCCTCAACCAACCGACCAAGGTTAATTATGGTCAATGGTGTTTCCGCCAAGGAAGCAAAATATTGGGAGGATTACCAATTCTTCGATGAATCGGATTCCGACGAGAATTCCGATGATGTTATAGAAATTACCCCAACTGAATTTAAAAAGGCAAAAGAAAATAATAAGGGAAAGGGCATAAAAATAGAGAAATCTAATTCCAACCCTGATGAACTTTATATGTATCGTCAACCCCCGAAGTCCTTAAGTTGTAACAATGACCCGGGAACCTCTAAACCACCAGGTTTTTCTAAACCAATGTGGAAAACGACGGCTCGTATTAGGGGAACATCATATATCCCTAGAAACTTGGCAAAACGAACCAAAACCGAAGAAGAAGAAACAAGCGAGTCGGAATAAGATAGTTGTATTCGTGTGGTGTAATATATGTAATATAGTGTGCTTATGCTTTATGATATATGTAAAAATTGCTTGTATTAATAAGTATTTTTTTTTATGAATCTAACTCTTGTCTATTTTACAGTATAAAAACACAAAATGGATAGATAACCCAACATTTTAAGAGACCTACCCGGAGACATGATTGATGAAATCTTGTCTAGAGTCGGTCAGAATTCTTCGGCACAACTATTTAAGGCGAGATCAGTTTGTAAGACATTCGAAGAACGTTCCAAGAATGCCTTGGTTTATAAAAGGCTTTCGTTCGAAAGATGGGGGATATCACATTGGGAAATCCATAAGTTACGATGTGTTTACTTTGACGCATATATTGCGGGGAACCCAAATGCTATTTTACGCAATGGGTTAAGAAATTATTTTGACTCAATATATTCGAATATTGGACTTCGTGATTTAGAAAAAGCGGCTAACATGCAACATAAAGAAGCATGTGATGCTTACGGATTAGTAATGTTCGTTTCTCACCAAAGTGAGAACAAGAACATCGGGCTACAACTATTAAACAAAACGTTCCCACAAGTGACGGAGTCGGTAATTGGGGTAAGAAATGAGGTTTTTAGATTGTTACGGGACTGTTGGACATTACGTAACCCTCGTCCCTTTGACGACGTTACAACGCGCTGTCTTATCAACGGCCATAACGGTTATGTTCCACAAGACCAAGGATGGGAAGTAATCCTAGTAAAACCAGAATGCATGACTTGTTTCTGGACGTATGAATTACGTGTCTTTATTGCCTTTGCTGAACGACTTGTGTACTAGCTAGAATTATCTTCACAACCATCTTGTATCAAATTTATTGTGTGCTATATTTCATGCTATATGTAAAATAAGCGGTATTGTAAGTTTGTAAAATATTGTGTAAAAGTTTGAACGCAAAATATTATTATAATCAGTTTTTCATATAGAATTGTAGTAGTTGAATTGTATATTAGCTACTAAGTATGAACTTAATGGGTAGGTACTACCCAAATTTAAACTTATAAAACGCTAATATGAAGAAAAAGCTTTTATAAATGAGTTCATATGTTGCTACGAAATACTATTAACTACTCTTAATATTCTGTATGATTAACTTGTTCCATTTGACTATTTTGAAGGAAATGGCACCGACTACTCGACACACCGTGAATATGAATGAAGAGGAATTCCGTACTTTTCTAGCTTCAAACATAGCCGCAGTACAGGCTGCGCTACATACCAACAATAACCTTGGATCTAGCAATACAGGAAATCGTGTAGGATGCACCTACAAAGAATTCACTGCCTGCAAACCTTTGGAATTTGATGGAACCGAAGGACCGATCGGATTGAAACGGTGGACCGAGAAGGTCGAATCGGTGTTTGCCATAAGTAAGTGTACTGAAGAGGACAAAGTGAAGTACGCTACGCATACCTTCACAGGTTCTGCGTTAACATGGTGGAATGCCTATCTAGAGCAAGTGGGACAAGACGATGCGTACGCACTACCGTGGTCAGCATTCAAGCACTTGATGAACGAGAAGTACCGTCCCAGAACCGAGGTCAATAAGCTCAAGACAGAACTTAGAGGGTTACGAACCCAAGGATTTGATATTACCATGTACGAAAGACGATTCACAGAATTGTGCCTATTGTGTCCGGGAGCATTCGAAGATGAGGAAGAGAAGATCGACGCTTTTGTGAAAGGATTACCGGAAAGAATCCAAGAAGATATAAGTTCACACGAGCCCGCCTCCATACAACAGGCATGTAGAATGGCTCACAAACTAGTGAACCAGATTGAAGAAAGAATTAAAGAACAGACTGCTGAAGAGGCCAATGTGAAGCAAGTCAAAAGAAAGTGGGAGGAAAACGGTGATAAGAATCACCAATACAACAACAACAGCAATTACAACAATAATCGCAACAATTATCCCAACAATCGTAACATCAATCGCAACTACAACAAACGGCCCAACAACAACAACAACAACAACAACAACAACAACAACAACAGCAGCAACTACAACAATCATCCCAACAACAATAATAACCGCAACAACAACAACAACAATCAGAAGCAGCTATGCCAAAGGTGTGAAAAGTATCACTCGGGGTTCTGCACCAAATTTTGCAACAAGTGTAAAAGAAATGGTCATAGCGCGGCGAAGTGTGAGGTCTACGGACCAGGGGTTAATAGAACGAAAGGAACAAATGGTGTCGGAACGAGTAATGGCGGAGCAAGTAGTGTCGGAGCAAGTTATGCCAATGTAGTTTGTTATAAATGTGGAAAACCGGGCCACATTATTAGAAATTGCCCGAACCAGGAGAACACGAATGGACAAAGCCGCGGAAGAGTTTTCAATATTAATGCGGCAGAGGCACAGGAAGACCCGGAGCTTGTTACGGGTACGTTTCTTATTGACAATAAATCTGCTTACGTTTTATTTGATTCGGGTGCGGATAGAAGCTATATGAGTAGAGATTTTTGTGCTAAATTAAGTTGTCCATTGACGCCTTTGGATAGTAAATTTTTACTCGAATTAGCAAATGGTAAATTAATTTCAGCAGATAATATATGTCGGAATCGAGAAATTAAACTGGTTAGCAAAATATTTAAGATTGATTTGATACCAGTAGAGTTAGGGAGTTTTGATGTGATAACTGGTATGGACTGGTTGAAAGAAGTGAAAGCAGAGATCGTTTGTTACAAAAATGCAATTCGTATTATACGAGAAAAAGGAAAACCCTTAATGGTGTACGGAGAAAAGGGCAACACGAAGCTACATCTTATTAGTAATTTGAAGGCACAAAAACTAATAAGAAAAGGTTGCTATGCTATTCTAGCACACGTTGAGAAAGTACAAACTGAAGAAAAGAGCATCAATGATGTTCCCATTGCAAAAGAATTTCCCGATGTATTTCCGAAAGAATTACCGGGATTACCCCCACATCGATCCGTTGAATTTCAAATAGATCTTGTACCAGGAGCTGCACCAATAGCTCGTGCTCCTTACAGACTCGCACCCAGCGAGATGAAAGAACTGCAAAGCAAATTACAAGAACTTTTAGAGCGTGGTTTCATTCGACCAAGCACATCACCGTGGGGAGCTCCTGTTTTGTTTGTCAAGAAGAAAGATGGTACATTCAGGTTGTGTATCGACTACCGAGAGTTGAACAAACTTACCATCAAGAACCGCTACCC
Source organism: Rutidosis leptorrhynchoides (assembly GCF_046630445.1). Taxonomy (NCBI): domain Eukaryota; kingdom Viridiplantae; phylum Streptophyta; class Magnoliopsida; order Asterales; family Asteraceae; genus Rutidosis; species Rutidosis leptorrhynchoides. The sequence continues at coordinate 473,653,159 of NC_092333.1, read as the reverse complement.
ACTACCGAGAATCGACGACTTATTTGATCAACTACAAGGCTCGTCTGTTTATTCAAAGATTGACCTACGTTCCGGGTATCATCAAATGCGGGTGAAAGAAGATGATATTCCAAAGACTGCTTTCAGAACACGTTACGGTCATTACGAGTTTATGGTCATGCCGTTTGGTTTAACTAATGCACCAGCTGTGTTCATGGACATTATGAACCGAGTGTGTGGACCATACCTTGACAAGTTTGTCATTGTTTTCATTGATGACATACTTATTTACTCAAAGAATGACCAAGAACACGGTGAACATTTGAGAAAGGTGTTAGAAGTATTGAGGAAGGAAGAATTGTACGCTAAGTTTTCAAAGTGTGCATTTTGGTTGGAAGAAGTTCAATTCCTCGGTCACATAGTGAACAAAGAAGGTATTAAGGTGGATCCGGCAAAGATAGAAACTATTGAAAAGTAGGAAACCCCAAAAACTCCGAAACACATACGCCAGTTTTTAGGACTAGCTGGTTACTACAGAAGGTTCATCCAAGACTTTTCTAGAATAGCAAAACCCTTGACTGCATTAACGCATAAAGGGAAGAAATTTGAATGGAATGATGAACAAGAGAAAGCGTTTCAGTTATTGAAGAAAAAGCTAACTACGACACCTATATTGTCATTGCCTGAAGGGAATGATGATTTTGTGATTTATTGTGACACATCAAAGCAAGGTCTCGGTTGTGTATTAATGCAACGAACGAAGGTGATTGCTTATGCGTCTAGACAATTGAAGATTCACGAACAAAATTATATGACACATGATTTGGAATTAGGCGCGGTTGTTTTTGCATTAAAGACTTGGAGGCACTACTTATATGGGGTCAAAAGTATTATATATACCGACCACAAAAGTCTTCAACACATATTTAATCAGAAATAACTGAATATGAGGCAGCGTAGGTGGATTGAATTATTGAATGATTACGACTTTGAGATTCGTTACCACCCGGGGAAGGCAAATGTGGTAGCCGATGCCTTGAGCAGGAAGGACAGAGAACCCATTCGAGTAAAATCTATGAATATAATGATTCATAATAACCTTACTATTCAAATAAAGGAGGCGCAACAAGGAGTTTTAAAAGAGGGAAATTTTAAGGATGAAATACCCAAAGGATCGGAGAAGCATCTTAATATTCGGGAAGACGGAACCCGGTATAGGGCTGAAAGGATTTGGGTACCAAAATTTGGAGATATGAGAGAAATGGTACTTAGAGAAGCTCATAAAACCAGATACTCAATACATCCTGGAACGGGGAAGATGTACAAGGATCTCAAGAAACATTTTTAGTGGCTGGGTATGAAAGCCGATGTTGCTAAATACGTAGGAGAATGTTTGACGTGTTCTAAGGTCAAAGCTGAGCATCAGAAACCATCAGGTCTACTTCAACAACCCGAAATCCCGGAATGGAAATGGGAAAACATTACCATGGATTTCATCACTAAATTGCCAAGGACTGCAAGTGGTTTTGATACTATTTGGGTAATAGTTGATCGTCTCACCAAATCAGCACACTTCCTGCCAATAAGAGAAGATGACAAGATGGAGAAGTTAGCACGACTGTATTTGAAGGAAGTCGTCTCCAGACATGGAATACCAATCTCTATTATCTCTGATAGGGATGGCAGATTTATTTCAAGATTCTGGCAGACATTACAGCAAGCATTAGGAACTCGTCTAGACATGAGTACTGCATATCATCCATAAACTGATGGGTAGAGCGAAAGGACGATACAAACGCTTGAAGACATGCTACGAGCATTTGTTATTGATTTCGGAAACAGTTGGGATCGACATCTACCGTTAGCAGAATTTTCCTACAACAACAGCTACCATTCAAGCATTGAGATGGCGCCGTTTGAAGCACTTTATGGTAGAAAGTGCAGGTCTCCGATTTGTTGGAGTGAAGTGGGGGATAGACAGATTACGGGTCCGGAGATTATACAAGAAACTACCGAGAAGATCATCCAAATTCAACAACGGTTGAAAACCGCCCAAAGTCGACAAAAGAGCTACGCTGACATTAAAAGAAAAGATATAGAATTTGAAATTGGAGAGATGGTCATGCTTAAAGTTGCACCTTGGAAAGGCGTTGTTCGATTTGGTAAACGAGGGAAATTAAATCCAAGGTATATTGGACCATTCTAGATTATTGATCGTGTCGGACCAGTAGCTTACCGACTTGAGTTACCTCAACAACTCGCGGCTGTACATAACACTTTCTACGTCTCGAATTTGAAGAAATGTTTTGCTAAAGAAGATCTCACTATTCTGTTAGATGAAATCCAAATCAACGAAAAACTTCAATTCATCGAAGAACCCGTCGAAATAATGGATCGTGAGGTTAAAAGACTTAAGCAAAACAAGATACCAATTGTTAAGGTTCGATGGAATGCTCGTAGAGGACCCGAGTTCACCTGGGAGCGTGAAGATCAGATGAAGAAGAAATACCCGCATCTGTTTCCATAAGATTCGTCAACACCTTCAACAGCTTAAAATTTCGGGACGAAATTTATTTAACGGGTAGGTACTGTAGTGACCCAAATTTTCCATTTTTATATATATTAATTGAGATTGATATTTACATGATTAAATGTTTCCATCATGTTAAGCAATCAAACTTGTTAAGACTGGATTAATTGAAATATGTTTCATATAGACAATTGACCACCCAAGTTGACCGGTGATTCACGAACGTTAAAACTTGTAAAAACTATATGATGACATATATATGGATATATATATATATATAGTTAACATGATACTATGATAAGTAAACATATCATTAAGTATATTAACAATGAACTACATATGTAAAAACAAGACTACTAACTTAATGATTTTTAAACGAGACATATATGTAACGATTATCGTTGTAAAGACATTTAATGTATATATATCATATTAAGAGATATTCATACATGATAATATCATGATAATATAATAATTTAAAATCTCATTTGATATTATAAACATTGGGTTAACAACATTTAACAAGATCGTTAACCTAAAGGTTTCAAAACAACACTTACATGTAACGACTAACGATGACTTAACGACTCAGTTAAAATGTATATACATGTAGTGTTTTAATATGTATTTATACACTTTTTGAAAGACTTCAATACACTTATCAAAATACTTCTACTTAACAAAAATGCTTACAATTACATCCTCGTTCAGTTTCATCAACAATTCTACTCGTATGCACCCGTATTCGTACTCGTACAATACACAGCTTTTAGATGTATGTACTATTGGTATATACACTCCAATGATCAGCTCTTAGCAGCCCATGTGAGTCACCTAACACATGTGGGAACCATCATTTGGCAACTAGCATGAAATATCTCATAAAATTACAAAAATGTGAGTAATCATTCATGACTTATTTACATGAAAACAAAATTACATATCCTTTATATCTAATCCATACACCAACGACCAAAAACACCTACAAACACTTTCATTCTTAAATTTTCTTCATCTAATCGATCTCTCTCAAGTTCTATCTTCAAGTTCTAAGTGTTCTTCATATATTCTACAAGTTCTAGTTACATAAAATCAAGAATACTTTCAAGTTTGCTAGCTCACTTCCAATCTTGTAAAGTGATCATCCAACCTCAAGAAATCTTTGTTTCTTACAGTAGGTTATCATTCTAATACAAGGTAATAATTATATTCAAACTTTGGTTCAATTTCTATAACAATAACAATCTTATTTCAAGTGATGATCTTACTTGAACTTATTTTCGTGTCATGATTCTGCTTCAAGAACTTCGAGCCATCCAAGGATCCGTTGAAGCTAGATCCATTTTTCTCTTTTCCAGTAGGTTTATCCAAGGAACTTAAGGTAGTAATGATGTTCATAACATCATTCGATTCATACATATAAAGCTATCTTATTCGAAGGATTAAACTTGTAATCACTAGAACATAGTTTAGTTAATTCTAAACTTGTTCGCAAACAAAAGTTAATCCTTCTAACTTGACTTTTAAAATCAACTAAACACATGTTCTATATCTATATGATATGCTAACTTAATGATTTAAAACCTGAAAACACGAAAAACACCGTAAAACAGGATTTACGCCGTCGTAGTAACACCGCGGGCTGTTTTGGGTTAGTTAATTAAAAACTATGATAAACTTTGATTTAAAAGTTGTTATTCTGAGAAAATGATTTTTATTATGAACATGAAACTATATCCAAAAATTATGGTTAAACTCAAAGTGGAAGTATGTTTTCTAAAATGGTCATCTAGACGTCGTTCTTTCGACTGAAATGACTACCTTTACAAAAACGACTTGTAACTTATTTTTCCGACTATAAACCTATACTTTTTCTGTTTAGATTCATAAAATATAGTTCAATATGAAACCATAGCAATTTGATTCACTCAAAACGGATTTTAAATGAAGAAGTTATGGGTAAAACAAGATTGGATAATTTTTCTCATTTTAGCTACGTGAAAATTGGTAACAAATCTATTCCAACCATAACTTAATCAACTTGTATTGTATATTATGTAATCTTGAGATACCATAGACACGTATACAATGTTTCGACCTATCATGTCGACACATCTATATATATTTCGGAACAACCATAGACACTCTATATGTGAATGTTGGAGTTAGCTATACAGGGTTGAGGTTGATTCCAAAATATATATAGTTTGAGTTGTGATCAATACTGAGATACGTATACACTGGGTTGTGGATTGATTCAAGATAATATTTATCGATTTATTTCTGTACATCTAACTGTGGACAACTCGTTGTAGGTTACTAACGAGGACAGCTGACTTAATAAACTTAAAACATCAAAATATATTAAAAGTGTTGTAAATATATTTTGAACATACTTTGATATATATGTATATATTGTTATAGGTTCGTGAATCAACCAGTGGCCAAGTCTTACTTCCCGACGAAGTAAAAATTTGTGAAAGTGAGTTATAGTCCCACTTTTAAAATCTAATATTTTTTGGATGAGAATACATGCAGGTTTTATAAATGATTTACAAAATAGACACAAGTACGTGAAACTACATTCTATGGTTGAATTATCGAAATTGAATATGCCCCTTTTTATTAAGTCTGGTAATCTAAGAATTAGGGAACAGACACCCTAATTGACGTGAATCCTAAAGATAGATCTATTGGGCCTAACAAACCCCATCCAAAGTACCGGATGCTTTAGTACTTCGAAATTTATATCATATCCGAAGAGTGTCCCGGAATGATGGGGATATTCTTATATATGCATCTTGTTAATGTTGGTTACCAGGTGTTCACCATATGAATGATTTTTATCTCTATGTATGGGATGTGTATTGAAATATGAAATCTTGTGGTCTATTATTATGATTTGATATATATAGGTTAAACCTATAACTCACCAACATTTTTGTTGACGTTTTAAGCATGTTTATTCTCAGATGATTATTAAGAGCTTCCGCTGTCGCATACTTAAATAAGGACGAGATTTGGAGTCCATGCATGTATGATATTGTGTAAAAACTGCATTCAAGAAACTTATTTTGTTGTAACATATTTGTATTTTAAACCATTATGTAATGGTCGTGTGTAAACAGGATATTTTAGATTATCATTATTTGATAATCTACGTAAAGCTTTTTAAACCTTTATTGATGAAATAAAGGTTATGGTTTGTTTTAAAATGAATGCAGTCTTTGAAAAACGTCTCATATAGAGGTCAAAACCTCGCAACGAAATCAATTAATATGGAACGTTTTTAATCAATAAGAACGGGACATTTCAACACCGACCATAGCTTGTTACCCAATGTCCACCGACCGTTACATTTACATAATGTACTTGTAACCCCTAACATCGTTAAAAACCTCATATCCGTTCGTCAATTTACCCATGATAATCTAGTTTCTGTTGAATTTGATCCTTTTGGTTTTTCCGTGAAAGATTATCTGACGCATCGTCTGCTTCTCCGATGTGATAGCACTGGGGATCTCTGTCCACTTACATCACCCACATCTCACTCATCTCAGGAGGCTCTTCTCACCAATCCGGTTACATGGCATCAGCGTCTCGGACATCCCGGACATGATGTTTTTCGAAGACTCCTTTCTAATAAAGATATTATTTGTAATAAATCGCCGTCCCCCGTTCTTTGCCATGCCTGTCAGCTTGGCAAACACGTGCGACTCCCATTTTCTGTTTCTAGTTCTCATGTTAATGCTACTTTTGATATTATCCATTCGGATTTATGGACATCTCCCGTTTCTAGTCTTAGTGGTTTAAAATATTATATTATATTTCTTGATCATTTTTCGCACTACGTTTGGGTTTTTCCGTTACGTAATAAATCTGACGCACTTACCACATTCATACAATTTCGTACATTTGTTCGCACTCAGTTTAACAAAGAAATCAAAGCTTTTTAATGTGACAATGGAGGTGAATTCGATAACACTGCTTTCCATCAACTTCTTCAATATAACGGAATTCAATTCTGTTTCTCGTGTCCTTACACTTCTCAACAAAACGGGAAGTCCGAACGCATGCTTCGCACCATTAATAATCTCATACGCACACTTCTCTTTCAAGCTCACATTCCACCCACTTACTGGGCAGAAGCTCTTCATATGGCAGCCTACCTACTTAATATTCTTCCCTCCTCTGCAATCAACCACGAAATCCCATACTTTCGCCTATACAAAAAAAAACCCACTATACATCTCTCCGCGTCTTCGGATGCCTCTGCTATCCCCACCACTCATAAACTCGCTCCCCGCTCTACCCCTTGCATCTTTCTCGGGTACCCCTCTAATCACCGGGGTTATCGTTGTCTTGATCTTACAACTAACGGAGACACACTCAACCACCTTCTTATGATTTTCTTGATCCTCCACCTAGTCTATTTTCCCGATCTTATCATCTTTCTAGCCATACGGAGACACAGCCTCCTCCTACTAAGGCTACTGCTACCACACCTCCTCTCAATTCCTCCACGGAGACACAGCCTCCTCCTAATGAGGCTACCATCACCGCACCCGTTACTCCTCATGCTACGGAGATACAACCTCCTCCTACTACGGCTACATCTTCCTCTACCTCCACTTATCCCATGATCACCCGTACGCGAGTCGGTACCACCAAACCTGTTCAGCGACTCAATCTTCACACTACTACCATTTCTCCTGTCCCCCGCACTTATTCAGAAGCCCTTAACGACCCTAACTGGAAACAAGCTATGACTGATGAATAAAATGCTTTAATTAACAACAGTACTTGAACTCTTGTGCCTCGCCCATCGGACACGAACATAGTTCGCTCCATGTGGCTCTATAAGCATAAGTTTAATGCAGATGGTAATTTGAGCAGATACAAGGCTCGGCTCGTTGCTAACGGTCGGAGCCAGCAGGTTGGCATTGATTGTGATGAGACTTTTAGTCCGGTTGTTAAACCGGCATCGATACGTACTGTCCTCAGCTTGGCGATTTCTAGACACTGGCCAGTTCATCAGCTGGATGTCAAAAACGCATTCCTTCATGGACAGCTTTCAGAGATGGTTGGTATGCACCAGCCCCCAGGTTTTCGAGATCCCAGATACCCAGATCATGTCTGCTTATTGCAGAAATCCTTATATGGCCTTAAGCAGGCCCCTCGCGCCTGGTTTCAATGCTTTGCTGGATATGCCCAACAGATTGGTTTTCACCAAAGCCGTTGTGATACATCTCTCTTTATCTATCGCCAAGGGTCCGACACTGCCTACCTGCTTCTCTATGTTGATGATATTGTATTAACTTCTTCTTCTACAGGTTTACTTCAGCGGATTATTTCTTCCTTACATAAGGAATTTGCTATGACATATTTAGGTCCCTTGAACTACTTTCTTGGAATCCACGCCACTCGCACCGCGTCTGGGATGTTCCTCTCTCAGAGGCAATATGCTACAGAGATCATTGAGAGGGCTGGAATGCCCACTTGCCATCCTTGCAGGACCCCAGTTGAACCAGGTGCCAAACTTACTAGTCACGGACCTCCTGTCAAGGATCCGACTCTCTATCGGAGTCTTGCAGGTGCTCTTCAGTACCTCACTTTCACTCGCCAAGACATCTCATACGCAGTTTAGCAGATATGTCTCTTTATGCATGATCCTCGGGAGCAGCACATGCACGCCCTGAAACGGATCATTCGCTATATACAGGGCACCGCTGATCTCGGTTTACAGCTATACGCATCATCTCCCACCACTTTAGTTGCCTACTCTGATGCTGATTGGGTCGGTTGCCCAACTACCAGACGATCTACTTCGGGTTACTGTGTTTTCCTCGGTAACAACTTCTTTCATGGTCGTCAAAGCGGCAACTCACGCCTTCTCGCTCCAGTGCTGAAGCGGAGTATCGTGGGGTTGCCAATGCCGTTGCAGAGACTTGTTAGATCCGTAACCTTCTTCGAGAGCTTCATTATCCTCTCACTTCTGCTACTTTGGTATACTGTGATAATATCATCTCGTTCTACTTATCTACTAACCCGGTTCAGCATCAGCGGACCAAGCACATTGAGATTGACATTCACTTTGTTCGCGATCTCGTTGCTCAGGGGCAGGTTCGAGTTCTTCACGTGCCATCCAGATATCAGTTTGCAGACATCTTCACCAAAGGCCTTCCGTATACATTGTTTGATGAGTTCAGATCCAGTTTGAGCTTTCGCGGTACTCCCGCTCCAACTGCGGGGGATGTTATATTATATTGTACTTAGCCCATTTATTATAAGTATTGGGCTTAGCATGTTTGTATCTATTAGGGCTTGTCTATGCTTTGTATTTATATCTAGTCTCAATGTAAGCTACAGACATTCCATCCAATAATATACAATTCATATGCTTCTCAATACAAGTAAGCCTACAGAATCACTGTTTTCATAGGGGTTTTTATTGTGAACCTTTCCATTTCTTTGAAGGATCATCATATCACCGTACTTGACTTTATATATTCTATCTAAGCAATCAGAACGATGATTGCATCGATGGTTGTTTCATGAATCACAAAACACGAGCAGCTGCATACCATACTTCCCTTGCTATCTGTGATAATATAATTCTTATTAATCGTCACTATCAAATATGTTATTATTGGTTGATATCATCAGGTTACTATGAGCCTATTTATAAAAGCAAACAAGAAGCTTAAATTGGAATATGAATCCTCCTCCCAACGACTCACAAAAAGGTAGGTAGTACATGTCGTTGTTGTTTTTTTTTATTCAGGTAGCTAGGTAATAGGTAATACACGTTTTTATGATTGGCACGTAGGTAACACACGTTTATTTATAAGGGATATGGCCTTAACTGTAAGTAAAAAAAAAAGTAGAAAATCAAAAACTCCCAAAGTGCGAACATACAAGTTTGTTAGTTGCAACCATCTTAAAGTAACTATAGAATATAGGTGTGCTGTAGTTTCTGTTTGGGTGCAGGAAGATTAAATCTTAAACTAACTATTTACTATTAATTATCTTAACAGCTCGCTATATCGGTAGGTGTAGCTTATAAAAACAAATTTCAAACCTCAAATAACAATTAGAGCACCGGGAGTGACAATAATAAAAATGATTTATAATTAAGCGTAATAAAAATATGAATAACAATAACAATTGACAATTGACATTAACAATTAACAATTAACATTAACAATTAACAATAAATAAAAATAAAAATAAAAAAATACCAATAATAAGAAAGTTAATATTAAAAAAAAAAACTTACTGCTGTTACCATTCTATAATTTATAGCTCGTAAATTCGCTGGATTATAATAAAAAGGTTATATATATGGCAAATTGCCAAATAAGATAATATAAAAGTTACATTTTTCTAATAAAGGGTATATCGTTTTTTTTCTTTGTCCAAAAGAGTGTTTGATTTGAATTTAGTGCATAAAAAGAATTTTGATTAAAAAAAAATACCAATAGAGGTAATATCGGTCCACATGTGCTTCCACATAGGCACCACCTCATCGAATTTGATGAGGTGGCACCATGTCATCGAATTTTTCGGCCAAAAATTTTTCAACGGCTTTTTCTGGCCAAAATTCCGATTTTCCGGTGACCACCTCATCGAAGAAGATGAACAAATGGTGTCACCTCATCAGATTCGATGAGATGACGTTTATGTGGAAGCATATGTGGACGAATATTACCTTTATTAGGATTTTTTCATATCAGAAACCTTTTACGCACTAAATTCAAATCAACACCTTTTTGGACAAAGTAAAAAATGATATACCCTTTATTGATAAATATCGACTTTTATGTTACTTTTTGAGCAATTTGGCTTTCTATTTACCATACTTTAGTTTTATCAGCGTACATGTTAATTCAATTAAATTTTGCACTTTCTCGAGTTTAGACGTGCATATTCATTCATCCAGAAATATTTCGGTCAAATTGTTTTATAGTCAACCTACTCTTAAACAATATCATTGAATTGTTGAATTGTTTGTGGTGTTTCAAGCTTTGTTTCCAAGTTTTATTAGTTGCAACCATCTTAAAGTAACTACAAAATATAGGTCTGTTGTAGCTTCCGTATGGGTGCAGGAAGATTAAATCTTAAACTAACTATTAATTATCTTAACAGCTCGCTATATCTGTAGGTGTTAGCTTATAAATACAAATTTCAAACCTCAAATAACAATTAGAGCACTAGGAGTGGTAATAATAAAAATGGTTAATAATTAAGTGTAATAAAAATATGAATAACAATAACAATTAACAATTGACATTAACATTAGAGTTAACATTAACAATTAACAATTGACAATTAACAATTAAAAATTAAAAATTAACAATTAAGAATTAAAAATATGAATAATTAAGTCGTACATTTGCAGAATTATAATAAAAAAGTTCTATTTACTATACTTTAGTTTTATCGATGATCCGGTCCAAGCCTGTGACGACCCGAAAATTTTCGACCAAATTTAAACTTAATCTTTATATGGTTTCGACATGATAAGCAAAGTCTATTAAATTGAATTTTAAAATGTTTGAACTATTTTATGAAATCATTTGACTTCGACCATTTCCGACGATTCACGAACAATTAATTATAAATAGATATGTGTGTGTGTATATATATATATATATATATATATATATATATATATATATATATATATATATATATATATATATATATAATTGAAAATATAATTTGAAATATTATATGTTGTTGTTATTAAAATTATTTATGTAAAATAAAATAAAAACATGATATTATAATAATAATTATTTAAAACATATCTATATATAAATAAAGTATATTAAATATATATTTTGTAATTTCGAATCTATTTAGTAAACGTCAGTAACACTCAAATGCCATTCGATGGATATTAAGCAAGTTAAATTCGAACTTATGTGATTTTAAAATAAACGGTGATCCGAAAATGAGCTATATAAATTTTAAGCTTATTAAAAATGTATTTAGGAACTATTTGTCAAGTTTTAACACTTTTTATATTTTACCCAGAATTGAGAGAGACAGTTGATGTAATTTTTATTTAACAAATTAAGGATCGAATTTTATACCATAATGACCAAAATAAATAAATATAGTTAATTTAAGATTATGGGATTTTTCTGAACACTTTTATCCGCCACTGAGTAACAACGGAGTACGAAATAATATAATAGTTCATGAAAACTATCGGTAGAATAAACCAAAAGAAAGGCTGTTTCACTGTATCTTCATGATTGATATTTTGAAATTATGGATTATTACTGTTTTAAATTTTTGCTTCTTTCTTGATTGAACCTTTACACTCTTTTAATATATTACATATATTCATTGCATGAGAGATACACACAACTTTATCATATATTTCTGTTATCTGTCGAACAAACCAAAAACCCCACTTTCATTCCTTCTTTTGACAACCATACATATATTTATCATTCTTTTACTTTTGCATATTCATTTCCATCTTTATTTTTATCGAATCATCATCACCAAGATAACAAAACAACCACCACATCACCTATTATAGTGTTTTCTTTCAGTTCATGTTTGCTGGCTGGAAACCATCTTCAAGCATCAACGAAAACCTTTTGATCGAATTATTATTCGTTGTTTCTTGTTCAAACCATAACCCAACTAAAAACCCATTCATGTTCGGTTGCTACAACTGCCGTTATCCTCTCTAGTATCCACCATCACAATCACTTTCTTTACACTCTTCTTTTCCTGTTTCATGGTTGAAAATCACACCCACGATTAATGTGACAACCCGGAAATTTCTGACAAAATTTAAACTTTATCTTTAAATGATTTAATGTTTCCGACACGATAAGTAAAGTCTGTAATATTGATTCTCAAAATTTTTGAACTAATGTTATATATTCAGTTAACCTTTGACTATTGACCAACTCATCTATTTGTATATATATATATATATATATATATATATATATATATATATATATATATATATATATATATATATATATATATATATATATATATATATATATAAGTTGAAATATTAATTATTAAAATTAATTATAAATAACTTGCAATGTGTATTTAAAAACTGATTTATGTATATTAAATAAAGATATATACATATATATAATTTCAAGTTATTTAGTAAACGATAGTAACATTCGTTTGTTGATTCGATTGATATTTAGATAAGTGAACTAAAACGTTTAAGATGAACAAGTAAAACACTAATTTGCTGCAGTATTTTTGAATTGCTACAGTCTAACGACCCGTCCTAATCCATCTGGACGAAGTCCATATCGATTATAAACGATTCACAATAGTTGATTTCATTGCGAGGTACTTGACCTCTATATGATACATTTTACAAACATTGCATTCGTTTTTAAAAAGACAAACTTTCAATACATCGAAAGTTAACGGCATGCATACCATTTTATAATATATCTAAACTATAAATGACTTGATAATAATCTTGATGAACACGACGACTCGAATGCAACGTCTTTTGAAATATGTCATGAATGACTCCAAGTAATGTCTCTAAAATGAGCAAATGCACAGTGGAAGATTTCTTTAGTACCTGAGAATAAACATGCTTTCAAGTGTTAACCAAAAGGTTGGTGAGTTCATTAGTTTATCATAAATAATCATTTCCATCATTTTAATAGACCACAAGATTTTCATTTCCATTTATCATAAATATACGTCCCATGCATAGAGACAAAAATCATTCATATAGATTGAACACCTGGTAACCGACATTAACAAGATGCATATAAGAATATCCCCTATTATTCCGGGAAATCCTTCGGACATGATATAAAACAATATCGAAGTACTAAAGCATCCGCTACAACAGATGGGGTTCGTTAGGCCCAATAGATCTATCTTTAGGATTCGCGTCAATTAGTAGACTGGTTTACTAATTCTTAGGTTACCAAGCAAAAGGGGCATATTCGACTTCGATCATTCAACCATATAATGTAGTTTCGATTACTTGTGTCTATTTCGTAAAACATTTATAAAACAGCGCATGTATTCTCAGTTCCAAAAATATATATTGCAAAAGCATTTAAAAAGGGATCAAATGAAACTCACAATACTGTATTTTGTAGTAAAAATACATATGACGATATTGAACAATGCAGGGTTGGCCTCGGATTCACGAACCTATATCAATTGTATATCTATTAAAACATATAATGGAAATCACATAATTTTCTTTATTAATTATATATTATTTATGTGTTTGTAGTTTATATACATTATATTAAATTCCATTTAAAAATATATATTTATATTATTTCTTAAAGTATATGTTATATATATATTTATTTTACATATATTTAAAACGATTAAAATCTATACATTTAGTTATATATATATATATATATATATATATATATATATATATATATATATATATATATATATATATATATATATATACATATATAGTATTATATAAAAAATATCAAATTTGTTGTATGTAAGTATTTATATAAGAAATGTTAATATGTCTTATATATAGTTATATGAAATATTAATATAATTGTAGTATATGTAATAAGTATGTTTTATGTACCAAATATTTATTTGTTAAAAATGATAGTTTTGATATTAATGATTTACAAATAATAGTCTTACCAATAATAATTTTATTAATAACGATAATACTAATAATAAAATGATAATGATAATAATAATAATACATATGTTAATAATGATTCTAATAATATTAATAAGTACATAATGATACTAATACTAATATTAGTAATAATAATAATAGTTTGTGTTATTTTGATAATAATAATAATCATATTCGAAGTTTTATTTATGATAAATAATAAATAGTAACTAATACTTATTTTAGTATTAATAATGATAAAAACTATAATACTTGTTTTAATACAATCATTAATAATAATAATACCAATAATACTAGTAACATAACAAAAATATTAATCATAATCATAATAAAAATGATAATAATAATAATAATAATAATAATAATAATAATAATAATAATAATAATAATAATAATAATAATAATAATAATAATAATAATAATAATAATAATAAGAATAATAGAAAAAATATAACTACCTTAGATTATCATGCTTGTTTTTTAAAAAAAATGACGTAGCCATGTCTCGAACCCGCGACCTCATGAAACCCCAACACCCACACAAACCATCCATCTATCATTGCCTTTCTGTTTTAGTTCGACCCTAAATTATTTTAGCTCATCGTCAATTTTTCTCAACTTAATAACACCTTAACTAAACATTGTGATTTCTTGTTTCAACCCATGATTACTTTGGCCCAACAGGAATAAGAACACATCCCAACATCCGGCCCAATATTTACAGCTACTATTGTTGATTAAAAAAAATACGACGTAGCCTAGTTTCGAACCCAGGACCACTCGCCAACCAATCACCCCACTTAAACCATCATGTTATTTCTTGTAATAACTTGATCGTTTAATTTATTTAACATATACTAGTTATTTATCATTTTCCTCACTGCTTCTTCTTCATAAAAATTAATCGACCAAAAAAAAAAAACAAAACTAGTTCCCAATCACCATATCAATTTTTTTATACTACAATTAATTATAACAGTTAACATCAGCTATTTGTATTATTTTAGGAAACGAAAAAAAAAAAAAAAATAAAGAGCCGCTGCTGTTCGTGACTGTCTAAAAAAAATTATGTTTTCGATTTCAAGTACGTTTTGGACAAATGTTACAACACGAATTTTGTTTCAAATCATTCCAAAAATCTTTTTCAATCATCAATTTAAACTGAAACATTAAAACAACTTCGAATTTGCTTGAAGAACATAAGTTGACTTTTTAAATTATAAACTTTTGACTCAAAAATTTTGATTCGTTATTAGGAATTGAGATTTGAGACTTTGCAGAAAGTTTTAGGATGAGATTCCTAACAATACTACATTATTACTTTTTACAATTGAGTTTGAATTCTAATTTTTGAATATTTGAACCAAGAACACTAAAACTCTAAATTAGATTTTAAATTTTAGATAGTTTTAGGTTAAAAATATAACATGAATTGTGTTTTAAATCCTTCCTAGAAACTTTAGGAGGTATTAATTTAATCTGAAACATCACAAACGTTGTGAATTTCTTGATGAACGATTTTGTTGACTTTTTAGCATTTAGTTTTGACCCAAAATTAAAAATCAAATGAAAGAATTAAAGATTAATAACTTACAGATAGATCATATAGATGATTCCCAACAAGACCGCAATTTTAGATTTTGTAATAGATTTGAAATCGAGTTTTGAGTTAAAACAGCTCGCGTACAGAGCATTCTTCATCTTCCACTCTTTTTTTTTTTATCACGAATTGCAGGGATACATATATATAAAAGAATTTATCACATGTAGTAACAGATATATTTGAGCATAATTGACTCATGAGGTTGACGTCTAACACCTTGGGGACAGGTAGTACACGAATTAACAATCAAATGATAAAAAAAATAAACTGATAGGTACCTCTAACGATTTTTGTATCTATATGAAATTTTTATATGTAATTTGTTTTAATGGATTATAATAATAACATTAAAAAAATATCCTAATAATAATAATAACAGATTTAATAATAATAATATCAAAATAACATTAAAAATAATAAAATTTATGATAAAAGTAATAAAAGTAATGATAAGGAAATTTTTTAATAATAATAACTAAATTCATTATTTTTCTACTCATAATAATGTAATAATAATATTAACAAGGATAATAATAATATTAGTAATAAAATTCTATAACAAATTCTATGTATCCACTTTCATATCTATATATATTGAAAATACTAGTATAACCAATACTGATTTTTAATATTAATGAAAGTAATAATTATATTAGTATAACCATTATATTTTAAATTTATAATTACATTTAACATATTAATATTATATTTATACAATATATATTATATAACATATGTTGAATATTTTATAAATTTTAATATCAGTACCTAATATAATATGTGTTCGTATATAGTTGTTTTCCATATATATATATATATATATATATATATATATATATATATATATATATATATATATTAAAATATTATATTCATTCTGAAAAAAAAAAATTTTTTTTGCATATAATATTTATAACTTTTATATATACATTCCAATATACATATGATAATAATTATTATAGAAATCATTTATACATAGATATCATAACTTATTTATATATGGATTCATTTTAAATTACAACATAATTATTTTGTATTTTATTTTACATATTAAATTTTATATGTTATTATTTTTGTAGTGACCCGAACTTTTCCATGTTTATATATATTAATTGAGATTGATATTTACATGACTAAATATTTCCAACGTGTTAAGCAATCAAACTTTTTAAGACTTGATTAAATGAAATAAGTTTCATATAGACAACTGATCACCCAAGTTGATCGGCGATTCACGAACGTTACAAAATTGTGAAAACTACATGTTGTGGTATATATAGACATATATATATGGTTGACATGAGATTATGATGAGTAAGTATCTCACTAAGTATATTAACAATGTGTGATATACATAAGAAATGAGATTACTAAGTTAAGAAACTCGAAATGATATATATAACGATTATCGTTATGATAACGTCTACTAAATACATATGTATCATATTAAGATATTGATACACTATATTTAACATGATAAAATGATATTTAAATATATCATTAAGTGTGTTAACAATGAACTACATATGTAAAAACAAGACTACTAACTCAAGAATTACGAAACGAGACTTATATGTAACGATTATCGTTGTAACGATATTTTAATGTATGTATCATATTAAGAGATATTCATACATCATAATATCATGATAATATAATAATTTAACATCTCATTTGATATAATACACATTGGGTTAACAACATTAATTGAGATCGTTAACTTAAAGGTTTCAAAACAACACTTACATGTAACGACTAACGAAGACTTAACAAATCCATTAGAATGTATATACATGTTGTGTTTTGATATGTATTCTTACACTTTTGAAAGACTTCAAGACACATATCAAAGTACTTCTACTTAACAAAAATGCTTACAATTACATCCTCTTTCAATTTCATCAACAATTCTACTCGTATGCACCCGTATTCGTACTCGTACAATACACAACTTTTAGATGTATGTACTATTTGTATATACACTCCAATGATCAGATATTAGCAGCCCATGTGAGTCACCTAACACATGCGGGAACCATCATTTGGCAACTAGCATGAAATATCTCATAAAATTACAAAAATATTAGTAATCATTCATGACTTATTTACATGAAAACAAAATTACATATCCTTTATATCTAATCCATATACCAACGACCAAAAACACCTACAAACACTTTAATTCTTCAATTTTCTTCATCTAATTGATCTCTCCCAAGTTCCATCTTCAAGTTTTAAGTGTTCTTCATAAATTCCATAAGTATAGTTTCATAAAAATCAAGAATACTTCCAAGTTTGCAAGTCTACTTCCAAGCTTTCTAATCCATTCCAAGTAATCATCTAAGATTAAGGAACCTTTGTTATTTACAGTAGGTTATTTTTTCTAATTCAAGGTAATATTCATATTCAAACTTTGATTCAATTTCTACAACTATAACAATCTTATTTCGAGTGAAAATCTTACTTGAACTATTTTCGTGTCATGATTCTGCTTCAAGAACTTTCAAGCCATCCAAGGATCCTTTGAAGCTAGATCCATTTTTCTCATTTCAATTAGTTTTATCCAGAAAACTTGAGGTAGTAATGATGTTCATAACATCATTCGATTCATACATATAAAACTATCTTATTCGAAGGTTTAAACTTGTAATCACTAGAACATAGTTTAGTTAATTCTAAACTTGTTCACAAACAAAAGTTAATCCTTCTAACTTGACTTTTAAAATCAACTAAACACATGTTCTATATCTATATGATATGCTAACTTAATGATTTAAAACCTGGAAACACGATGAACACCATAAAATCGGATATACGACGTCGTAGTAAAATCGGGGGCTGTTTTGGTTTAGATAATTAAAAACTATGATAAAGTTTGATTTAAAAGTTTTTCTTCTGGGAAAATGATTTTTCATATGAACATGAAACTATATCCAAAAATCTTGGTTAAACTCAAAGTGAAAGTATGTTTTTCAAAATGGTCATCAAGATGTCGTTCTTTCGACGGAAATGACTACATCTTTAGTAATTGACATGTAACTTAAATTTCCGACTATAAACCTATACTTTTTCTGTTTAGATTCTTAAATTAGAGTTCACTCAAAACGGATTTAAAATGAAGAAGTTATGGGTAAAACAAGATTGGATATTTTTGATCTTTTTAGCTACGGAAAATGTTTAAAAAATCTATACAAATCATATCCTAGCTAACTTATATTGTATTATACATGTATTCTAATATATTATGTAATCTTGGGATACCATAGACATGTATGCAAATGTTTTGACATATCATATCGACCCATGTATATATATTATTTGGAACAACCATAGACACTCTATATGCAGTAATGTTGGAGTTAGCTATACAGGGTTGAGGTTGATTTCAAAAATATATATACTTTGAGTTGTGATCTAGCCTAAGACGTGTATACACTCAGTCGTGGATTGATTCAAGATAATATATATCGATTTATTTCTGTACATCTAACTGTGGACAACTAGTTGTAGGTTACTAACGAGAACAGCTGACTTAATACACTCAAATCTTTAAAACATAATAAAAATGGTTGTAATTATATTTTGATCATACTTTGATATATATGTACATATTTGTATAGGTTCGTGAATCGATCCGTGGCCAAGTCTTATTTCCGAGGAAGGAAATATCTGTGAAAGTGAGTTATAGTCTCACTTTTAAAATCTAATATTTTTGGGATGAGAATACATGCAGGTTTTATAAATGATTTACAAAATAGACAAAAGTACGTGAAACTACATTCTATGGTTGAATTATCGAAATCGAATATGCCCCTTTTTATTAAGTCTGGTAATCTAAGAATTAGGGAACAGACACCCTAATTGACGCTAATCCTAAAGATAGATCTATTCGGCCTAACAAACCCCATCCAAAGTACCGAATGCTTTAGTACTTCGAAATTTATATCATATCCGAAGGGTATCCCGGAATGATGGGGATATTCTTATATATGCATCTTGTTAATGTCGGTTACCAGGTGTTCACCATATGAATGATTTTTATCTCTATGTATGGGATGTGTATTGAAATATGAAATCTTGTGGTCTATTGTTACGATTTGATATATATATATAGGTTAAACCTATAACTCACCAACATTTTTGTTAACGTTTAAAGCATGTTTATTCTCAGGTGAATACTAAGAGCTTCCGCTGTTGCATACTAAAATAAGGACAAGATTTGGAGTCCATGTTTGTATGATATTGTGTAAAAACTGCATTCAAGAAACATATGTCGATGTAATATATTTCTATTGTAAACCATTATGTAATGGTCGTGTGTAAACAGTATATTTTAGATTATCATTATTTGATAATCTACGTAATGTTTTTAAAACCTTTATTGATAAAATAAAGGTTATGGTTGTTTTAAAAATGAATGCAGTCTTTGAAAGACGTCTCATATAGAGGTCAAAACCTCGCAACGAAATCAATTAATATGGAACATTTATAATCAATATGAACGGGACATTTCAGTTGGTATCCGAGCGTTGGTCTTAGAGAACCATAAAATTTGCATTAGTGTGTCTTATCGAGTTTGTTAGGATGCATTAGTGAGTCTAAACTTCGATCGTGTTTTCTTTAAAAATGATTGCTTAACATTTTTGTTGGAAACTATATATTATTAACATGTAAATATTATGTGATATATTAATCTCTTAACATGTTTGATATTGTGTGATAGATGTCTACCTCTAGCACAAATCCCATTGACTCACCTAATAATAACGAAGAGTCTAATATATATTGGCAAGATTCACAAGTTCTCGAAGAACCGGAAGAAGAGGAACCGGAAGAAGAGGAACCAGAAGAAGAGGAACCGGAAGAAGAAGAGGTTTCGGAGGGGGGAATAGTAGGAATCACAGAAAACCGGTCAAATAAAAGAAAATCCTCAACCAATGGACCAAAGTTAATAATGGTCAATGGTGTTTCCGCTAAGGAAGCAAAATATGGGGAAAATTACCAATTTTTCGATGAATCGGATCCTGATGAGGATTCCGATGATGTTATAGAAATTACCCCGACCCAATTTAATGAGGCAAAAGAAAATAATAAGGGAAAAGGCATCAAAATAGAGAAATATGATTCCGACCCCGATGAACTTTATATGTACCGTCAACACCTGTATTTTCAATATCGTGACAATAACCCGGGAACCTCTAAACCACCAAGTTTTTCTAAACCAATGTGGAAAACGATGACTCATATTAGAGGAACATCATATATCCCTAGAAGATTAGGAAAAAGAACCAGGTCCGAAGAAGAAGAAACCAGTGATTCAGATTAGAGGGGTGTGAGCATGTTGTGTAATAAATGTATTGTAGTGTGCTTGTACTTTTATGTTCTATGTATAAATTGCTTGTATTGTTTGTTATTACGAATCTAATCCTTGTCTATTTTACAGTATAAAAACAAAATGGACGTTAAGGGTAGACAACCGAATATTTTAGAAGACCTACCAGAGGATATGATTGAGGAAATCTTGTCTAGAGTCGGTCAGAATTCATCAGCACATTTAGTTATGGCGAAATTAACTTGTCAAACATTTGAAAGACTTTCCAGAAATGCCTTACTTTATAAAAGGCTTTCCTTTGATAGGTGGGGTATATCACATTGGGGAGACTTTAAGTTATGCCGTGTTTTCTTTAAAGCGTTAAATGCGGGGAACCCAAATGCAATTTTACGCTACGGGTTAAGAACCTATTTTGACTCAACATATCCCAACATAGGATTTTGTGAATTAGAAAGAGCTTCTAACATGCAACATAAAGAAGCATGTTATGCTTACGGGTTAGTGATGTTCGCTTCTTACCAAAGTGAGAAAAAGAACATCGGATTGCAGCTTTTAAATAAAACTTTCCCACAAGTGACGGATTCAGTAGTTGGGGTGAGAAACAAGGTTTTTAGATTATTACGGGGCTGTTGGACATTACGAAACCCTCGTCCTTTTGACGACATTACAACATGCTGCCTAGCCAATGGTCATAACGGTTATTTTCCACAAGACCAAGGATAGGAAGTCGTCTTAGTAAAACCAGAATGCATGACTTGTTTCTGGACTTATGAATTACGTGTCTTTATTTCCTTTCCTGAACAACTTGCGTATTAACTAGATTTATCTTCAAAACTGTCCTGTATCATAGTGTACTATATTTCATGTTATATGTAATATAGCGAAGTTGTAAGTTTGAAGAATATTTGTATGTGATATATTATTATAATCAGTTTTTCATATGGAATTGTAGTAGTTGAATTGTATATTAGCTACTAAGTATGAACTTAACGGGTAGGTAGTACCCGAATTTAAACTTATAAAACGCTAATATGAAGAAAAAGCTTTTATAAATGAGTTCATATTATGCTACGAGATACTATTGACTACTCTTAATATTCTGTATGATTATCTTGTTTCATTTGACTATTTTGAAGGAAATGGCACCGACTACTCGACACACCTTGAATATGAGCGAAGAGGAATTTCGTGCCTTTCTTGCTTCAAATATAGCCGCAGTACAGGCCGCACTACATACCAACAATAACTCTGAATCTAGCAATACAGCTAACGGCCCAAGAAATCGTGTAGGATGCTCCTACAAGGAATTCACTGCCTGCAAACCTTCAGAATTTGATGGGACCGAAGGACCAATCGGATTGAAACGGTGGACCGAGAAAGTTGAATCGGTGTTTGCCATAAGTAAGTGTGCTGAAGGAGACAAAGTGAAGTACGCTACGCATACCTTCACAGGTATTGCGTTAACATGGTGGAATACCTATCTAGAGCAAGTGGACAAGATGCTGCTTACGCGCTACCGTGGTCAGCATTCAAGCACTTGATGATTGAGAAGTACCATCCCAGAACCGAGGTCAATAAGCTCAAGTGAGAACTTAGAGGGTTACGAACACAGGGATTCGATATTACTTCGTACAAAAGACGATTCACAGAATTGTGCCTATTGTGTCCGAGAGCGTTCGAAGATGAGGAAGAGAAGATTGACGCGTTTGTGAAAGGGTTACCGGAGAGAATCCAAGAAGATATAAGTTCACACGAGCCTGCCTCCATACAAAAGGCATGTAGAATGGCTCACAAACTAGTGAACCAGATTGAGGGAAGAATTAAAGAACAGGCGGCCGAAGAGGACAACGTGAAGCTAGTCAAAAGAAAGTGGGAGGAAAACGGTGATAAGAGTCACCAAAAAACAACAAATATCCCAACAATCGCAACATCAATTGCAACTACAACAAACGGCACAACAACAACAACAACAACTACAACAATCATCCCAATAACAATAAAAACCGCAACAACAACAACAATCAGAAGCAGCTATGCCAAAGGTGTGAAAAGTATCACTCGGGGTTCTGCACCAAATTTTGCAACAAGTGTAAAAGAAATGGTCATAGCGCAGCGAAGTGTGAGGTCTACGGACCAGGGTTTAACAGAACGAAAGGAACAAATGGTGTCGAAACGAGTAATGGCAGAGCAAGTAGTGTCGGAGGAAGTTATGCCAATGTAATTTGTTATAAATGTGGAAAACTGGGCCACATTATTAGAAATTGCCCGAACCAGGAGAACACGAATGGACAAGGCCGCGGAAGAGTTTTCAATATTAATGCGGCAGAGGCACAGGAAGACCCGGAGCTTGTTACGGGTACGTTTCTTATTGACACTAAATCTGCTTACGTTTTATTTGATTCGGGTGCGGATAGAAGCTATATGAGTAGAGATTTTTGTGCTAAATTAAGTTATCCATTGACGCCGTTGGATAGTAAATTTTTACTCGAATTAGCAAACGGTAAATTAATTTCAGCAGATTATATATGCCAGAATCTAGAAATTAAACTGGGTAGCGAAATATTTAAGATTGATTTGATACCAGTGGAGTTAGGGAGTTTTGATGTAATAGTTGGCATGGATTGGCTGAAGGAGATGAAAGCAGAGATCGTATGTTACAAAAATGCAATTCGCATTGTACGAGAAGAAGGAGAACCCTTAATGGTGTACGGAGAAAAGGGCTACACGAAGCTACATCTTATTAGTAATTTGAAGGCACAAAAACTAATAAGAAAAGGTTGCTATGCTGTTCTAGCACACGTCGAGAAAGTACATCGAAAGAATTACCAAGACTACCTCCACATCGATCTGTTGAATTTCAAATAGATCTTGTACCAGGAGCTGCACCAATAGCTCGTGCTCCTAACAGACTCGCACCCAGCGAGATGAAAGAACTGCAAAGCCAACTACAAGAACTATTAGAACGTAGTTTCATTCGACCAAGCACATCACCATGGGGAGCTCCTATTTTGTTTGTCAAGAAGAATGATGGTACATTTAGGTTGTGTATTGACTACAGAGAGTTGAATAAACTTACCATCAAAAACATTTATCCACTGCCGAGAATTGACGAATTATTTGATCAACTACAAGGCTCGTCGGTTTATTCGAAAATTGATTTATGTTTTGGATATCATCAAATGCGAGTAAAGGAGGATGATATTCCAAAAACTAATTTTAGGACGCGTTATGGTCATTACGAGTTTATGGTTATGCCGTTTGGATTGACTAACGCACCAGCTGTGTTCATAGACCTTATAAACTGAGTGTGTGGGCCATATCTTGACAAGTTTGTCATTATTTTCATCGATGACATACTTATTTACTCAAAGAATGATCAAGAGCACGAAGAACATTTGAGAAAAGTGCTAGAAGTATTGAGGGAAGAAAAACTGTACGCTAAGTTTTAAAAGTGCGCATTTTGGTTGAAAGAAGTTAAATTCCTCGGTCACATATTGAACAAAGAAGCTATCCAGGTGGACCAGGCAAAGATCGAAACCGTTGAAAAGTGGGAAACCCCAAAAACTCCGAAGCATATACGTCAATTTTTAGGATTGGCTGGTTACTACAGAAGATTCATCCAAGATTTCTCCAAAATAGCAAAACCCTTGACTGCATTAACGCATAAAGGGAAGAAATTTGAATGGAAGGATGAACAAGAGAAGGCGTTTCAGTTATTGAAGAAAAAGCTAACTACGGCACCTATATTGTCATTGCCTGAAGGGAATGATGATTTTGTGATTTATTGTGACGCATCAAAGCAAGGTCTTGGTTGTGTATTAATGCAACGAACGAAGGTGATTGCTTATGCGTCTAGACAATTGAAGATTCACGAGCAAAATTATACAACTCATGATTTGGAATTGGGTGCTGTTGTTTTTGCATTAAAGACTTGGAGGCATTATTTATATGGGGTCAAAAGTATTATATATACCGACCACAAAAGTCTCCAACATATATTTAATCAGAAGTAACTGAATATGAGACAACGCAGGTGGATTGAACTGTTGAATGATTATGATTTTGAGATTCGATACCACCCGGGGAAGGCGAATGTGGTAGCTGACGCTTTGAGTAGAAAGGACAGAGAACCTATACGGGTAAAAGCTATGAATATAATTATTCGTACTAACCTTACTACTCAAATAAAGGAGGCACAACAGGGAGTTGTAAAAGAAGGAAAGTTGAAGAATGAGATACCCAAAGGATTAGAGAAACATCTTAATATTCGGGAAGATAGAACCCGATATAGGGCTGATAGAATTTGGGTACCAAGGTTTGGAGATGTGAGAGAAATGGTACTTAAAGAAGCACATAAAACCAGATATTCAATACATCCCGGAGCAGGGAAGATGTATAAAGATCTCAAGAAACACTTTTGGTGGCCAGGTATGAAAGCTGATATTGCTAAATATGTAGGAGAATATTTGACGTGTTCTAAGGTCAAAGGTGAACATTAGAAACCATCAGGTCTACTACAACAACCTGAAATCCCGGAATGGAAATGGGAAAACATTACCATGGATTTCATTACTAAATTGCCAAGGACTGCAAGTGGTTATGATACTATTTGGGTAATAGTTGATCGTCTCACCAAGTCAGCACACTTCCTGCCAATGAGAGAAGATGACAAAATGGAGAAGTTGGCGCGATTGTATTTGAAGGAGGTTGTCTCCAGACATGGAATACCCGTCTCTATTATCTCTGATAGGGATGGTAGATTTGTTTCAAGGTTCTGGCAGAAGTTGCAACAAGCATTGGGGACTCGTCTAGACATGAGTACTGCCTATCATCCACAAACTGATGGGCAGAGTGAAAGGACGATACAAACGCTTGAAGACATGCTACGAGCATGTGTTATTGATTTTGGAAACAGTTGGGATCGACACCTACCGTTAGCAGAATTTTCCTACAACAACAGTTATCATTCTAGTATTGAGATGGCGCCGTTTGAGGCACTTTATGGTAGAAAGTGCAGGTCTCCGATTTGTTGGAATGAAGTGGGGGATAGACAGATTGCGGGTCCGGAGATAATACAAGAAACTACCAAGAAAATCATCCAAATTCAACAACGATTGAAAACTGCCCAGAGTCGACAAAAGAGCTACGCGGACAGTAAAAGAAAAGATATAGAGTTTGAAATTGGAGAAATGGTCATGCTTAAGGTTTCACCTTGGAAAGGCGTTGTTCGATTTGGTAAATGGGGGAAACTAAATCCAAAGTACATTGGACCATTCAAGATTATAGATCGTGTCGGACCAGTAGCTTTCCAACTGAAGCTACCTCAACAACTCGCGGCTGTACATAACACTTTCCACGTCTCGAATTTGAAGAAATTTTTTGCTAAAGAAGATCTCACTATTCCATTGGACGAAATCCAAATCAATGAAAAACTTCAATTCATTGAAGAACCCGTCGAAATAATGGATCGTGAGGTTAAGAGACTTAAGCAAAACAAGATACCGATTGTTAAGGTTCGATGGAATGCCCGTAGAGGACCCGAGTTCACCTGGGAGCGTGAAGATTAGATGAAGAAGAAATACCCGCATCTATTTCCAGAAGATTCGTCAATTCCTTCAACAGCTTAAAATTTCGGGACGAAATTTATTTAACGGGTACGTACTGTAGTGACCCGAACTTTTCCATGTTTATATATATTAATTGAGATTGATATTAAGATGACTAAATGTTTCCAACATATTAAGCAATCAAACTTGTTAAGACTTAATTAAATGAAATAAGTTTCATATAGACAATTGATCACCCAAGTTGACCGGCGATTCACGAACGTTACAAAATTGTGAAAACTACATGTTGTGGTATATATAGACATATATATATGGTTGACATGAGATTATGATGATTAAGTATCTCACTAAGTATATTAACAATGTATGATATACATAAGAAATGAGATTACTAAGTTAAGAAACTCGAAATGATATATATAACGATTATTGTTATGATAACGTCTGCTAAATACATATGTATCATATTAAGATATTGATACACTATATTTAACATGATAAAATGATTTTTAAATATATCATTAAGTGTGTTAACAATGAACTACATATGTAAAAACAAGACTACTAACTCAAGAATTACGAAACGAGGCTTATATGTAACGATTATCGTTGTAACGATATTTTAATGTATGTATCATATTAAGAGATATTCATACATCATAATATCATGATAATATAATATTTTAATATCTCATTTGATATAATAAACATTGGGTTAACAACATTAATTGAGATCGTTAACTTAAAGGTTTCAAAACAACACTTACATGTAACGACTAACGAAGACTTAACGAATCCATTAGAATGTATATACATGTTGTGTTTTGATATCTATTCTTACACTTTAGAAAGACTTCAAGACACATATCAAAGTACTTCTACTTAACAAAAATGCTTACAATTACATCCTCGTTCAGTTTCATCAACAATTCTACCCGTATGCACCCGTATTCGTACTCGTACAATACACAGCTTTTAGATGTATGTACTATTAGTATATACACTCCAATTATCAGCTCTTAGCAGCCCATGTGAGTCACCTAACACATGTGGGAACCATCATTTGGCAACTAGCATGAAATATCTCATAAAATTACAAAAATATTAGTAATCATTCATGACTTATTTACATGAAAACAAAATTACATATCCTTTATATCTAATCCATATACTGTAATGACCCGGAATTTTCTGACCAAATTATACTTATGAGATTAATATTTACATAAATTAAACCATACCAACATGATAAGCAATCCAAATTGTTGAGACTTGTGTTTTTGAAAAGAGTTTTACACAACGTTTGACCGTCCAATATGACCGATGATATCACGAACTATATAACATATGATAATTATACGTTTGTGTATATATATGTATTTATATATATTTAACATGATCTAAGGATGGTTTAAAATCTCATTGTGTACTAATGACAATGAGTTATAAGTATATTTTGAAACTACTAACTTAAGTTTTCCAAACGATAACTATACGTAACATTCTTTGATATATATACTTATAATCTATAATGCTTATACATGTATCATATATATAATGTATTTAATCACTTTTTAAGGACTTAAATACATAAAACAATATAAGTATATTCACAAAAGATAGCTATATTTTAATTCTCGTTCCGTTTCCTCAAGGTTTCTATACGTATATCTAGGGTATATGTACCCGTATCATACCCAGCTTCTATACGTATTTACTATTGGTATATACACATCAAATCAACATCCTAATCAACATTATTACTGCCCTAGATATGAGGTAACTAGGATTTGTCAAGTAGTATGAATTATTAGTAAGAAAACAAAATTAGGAATCCTTTTCTTTTTTAATAAACTAAAAACATTTTTATAAATGAACACCATTTCTTCACTCCATTTTCTCATACCTACACCCTCATTTCTCTCTCAAAATACTCCTAACTTCATACTTGATCATCTCCAAGCATTTTTCCCATCATTTAGCTTCAATTACAAGCCTTAAACACCATAAGAAAACTCTTTCAAGAACATATCAAAATAACCACCCATTTGAAGAAGTTTACTTCCAACCTTTTGATCTAACTCCACCACTCTTTGATTCCAAGATTATTTTTTTATCTTTTGCAGTAACTTTGTCCAAGTAACTTGAGGTAGTAACCTTGTTCATAATCTTATTCAATTCATATTCATGTAGCTATCTTATTTTGTGGTATAAAATTTTAACAACAAGAACATGGTTTGAATGATTTTAAACTTGTTCGCAAACTAAATAGATCCTTCTAACTTGACTTTTAAAACACTTCAAGACCTGTAATATATCATAATGATATGCTAACCTAACAAAATATAACTTGGTTTTACAAAGAACATCTTAAAAACTGAATCTACGTCGTCAGAGTGCAACCGGGGGCTGTTTTGGGTTGGATAATTAAAAACCATCTTGAACTTTGAATTGGAAGTTCATGTTATGGAAAAATGATATTTCTTATGAATATGTTAACACATAAAAATTTCATGGTTTAACTCAAAGTGTATGTATTTTTAGAAAAATGATCATTAAATGTTGTTTTTATGATGGAAAATGATCACTTTCATAAGTTTCACCAAAGTTTGACCTATAACCTATGATTTTGAATACAAACTAAGGTATTTTAAGTTCATATTATTAAAATTTGACTCGATCCAAGGAAGTGGCAAGTTGAACCAACAAAAACGGAGTTGTAATGAAGAAACTACGACTAAAACAAGATTGGGTATCCGAAGCTAGTTTAGCTACGGAAATATTTGGAGAAAAAGTAAATTAATCATATCTTTTATAATTAATATGATATTTTATATATAATTACTTATGATTTGATTTTCTATATTTCAGGACCACCCGTAAACAACACGAGAAGATTAATCATAAGACCTCATGATTGTACGCAACACGTCATTTGACAACACGGTACTTTATGTACGCAACATGTCATTTGACAACATGGTACCATGGGTTGAGATTAATTCTGATCAATACGAATACGATGGGGTCTTTATTTATTTTATTTAAGCAACTAATTGTGGACCACTAACATCGGACTGCTAACTACGGACTAAGAAAATATTAAAAGTATTAAAAGTATATATATATATGTAACGATTACTTAAAAAGAAAATATGTTGATATATTATATATATGGTTAGGTTCGTGATATCTATCGGAGACCAAGTCGAATTAAACACCTTCAAGGCAAAAGTGAGTTTCATTTCCTCCCTTTTTAATTGCTTTTGAAATATATATTTTTGGGCTGAGAATACATGCGCTGCTTTTATAAATGTTTACAAAATAGACACAAGTACTTAAAAATATATTCTACGTTAAGTTGTACCACTGGCATATTTCCCTGTAGCTTGGTAACTACTATTTACATGGGTATTGTAAACGCGAATCCTGTTGATAGATCTATCGAGCCTGACAACCCCAACCGGACTGGACGACCAGTATTCAACGGTTGTACAGTACTTCGTTTTGGTGACTACACTTGGTACGGTGTAGTGAGATTTCATAATAAAGGGAATATGCGACGTTGATTAAATGTTAAGTATGGTTACCAAGTGCTCAACCACTTAGAATGCTTTACATACACTTGCGAGTGTATTATGTTTATGATTATGAAATCTTGTGGTCTATTAACATATTGAAATGATTGTTATGATAAACCTATGAACTCACCAACCTTTTGGTTGACACTTTAAAGCATGTTTATTCTCAGGTACGAATTAAGTCTTCCGCTGTGCATTTGCTCAATATAAGGACATTACTTGGAGCCGATCATCGCAATGGGACCAAATGTTGATGACTTCGTCCAGGTGGATTAGGACGGGTCCTTTCAGTTTGTATCAGAGCGGTGGTCGTAGCGAACCAGGTCTTGCATTAGTGTGTCTAACTAGTAGTTGTTAGGATGCATTAATGAGTCTGGACTTCGACTGTGTCTACATGTCAAAAGTTTTGCTTATCATTTCTAGTCGAAAATCATCTGCTTATCATCCTTAGGAAATTACCTGCTTATCATTCATAAGTCTAGACACGTTTTACTTCATTTACTGCATTGATAGTGTATAGACGAATTCTTATCTTAGCATATCTATTATTGCGAACTTTGACTGATATCTTTTCAAAGATTCTCCGTAATTTATGGGATTTTGGTATTATATATACATATGTAAATTATGTATTGAAGAGTACCAAATCTAACTCCTATAATCTATTCCATACCAAAAATTTATTTTCCCCATTATACAAGATGGATTCCGCATCTAGTTCGAATTCTTCAGATTCCGACAGTTATGCCGATATGGATTTCCATTCGGGCTCCGAAAGCAGCGTCACCGGAATGGATCAACCAATTTCCCATCATCTATTCTGGATGAATTGGGGATGGGTTCGTAATATACTAAATCACTGGAGACAAGAAGAAAGTGATCCATTCCATCCACCAAATTGCCCTCTTGGCGATGAACCTGAAGCACTTACCGGCGAACCTATTCGAAACACCATTTTCTCTCTCATTTCTAGAGTATCTCGTCACGATTATATACTATCCCATATTACAAATCTTGTTCATTCGCTCGCTCCAACCTCCAATCATCCCGGTGTACTAGCAGAAGTTAACGAACTTCGCGCTCGCGTAACGGCTTTGGAGAACATGGTGCGAAGGTTGCAAACACCAGCAGCAGCACCAGCAGCATAATCAGCACCACCATCAATAACATCAACAATACCATCATCACCACTAACAAACAATATCCGCATCACACGTCTTGACCTCATAATCTGTCCCACAAACATCAACATCATACGCACCATAGATACCAAGGAGTACCAACAATAATGAACGATGAAGTATTGATCCATAACTTCATTGATATTCTGCGAAGAATATGTGGTTTCAAAAAGTTTTAGAGATTTCTTATTCTAGCTCAAACCAAAAAGCAAATGAGATTAATATCATATTAACTCATTAAATTCATGATTTCATCTGAAAAAAATATATATGTATATATGTTTTCATAAAGATTGTAGTTAAAAGTTCTTTTGTACAAAATATTAATGGTGAATTTTTTTTTTTAACGGGTAGGTAATACCCGAGGAATAATTAGATTTCATCTTAATAAGTTACATTGTACATTAGTCAACGCTGATTCAACAGTCATTTACTATCCTACTTACAACCACCGATATACGTATCCGTTCACCGCAAAATAACTATTTTCATTCAATTTCATATTTGGATTTTGACTTCCCAGAATCCAACAAGTGGCATATGAAGAAAACATATGACAAAATAAAATCTGTTAGAAACAAACAAATTAACTATGAAAAATTTTGTTAAGGATCTACGCTAACTGTCCCAGCTAACTGTTCCTAGCTAACTGATTACATTTTATTTATCGCAGTTTATTTATCGCAATTTAATTATCGCACTTTTATTTATCTTCATTTAATTTCTGTAATTATTTTACGTACTTTAAATATCGGGACACGTATACAATGTTTTGACATATCATATCGACGCATCTATATATATTATTTGGAATCACCATAGACACTCTATATGAAGTAATGATCGAGTTCTCTATACAGGGTTGAGGTTGATTCTACAATAATATATATAGTTTGAGTTGTGATCGAGTCTGAGACGTATATGGGTCACGACACATATTAATTAATTCGTATATTATATATTAAACTATATATGAATTATTGGACTGTTACTGTGGACTATCGACTGTGGACTATCGACATTGGACAATTAAAATGAATTAAAATATTAATTATAACATATGAAACTAAACATTTCTTCAAGATTGCCACTTGATTTCATCTTAAACCTCATTGTATCTCGACGATTACAATCAGCGTTCAAATCTATCATGATTCTTAAAAACACCTCAATCGAGAGGATAAACCAACCGCACTTCATCTACGGAAGAAAAGATTGATGCATATAGTTATGCACCTGAAAAACCCTCGGAAACTGAGTAAACGTTTGACACGTATCTGTTCTAGTTCCTTTGACATTGTTATTACTGAAGATCGTTTTGCAATCCCTTTCCAAAGTAGCTAATTTTGTCACAGCTCCAGCAAGTCAACTCCGACTTTTCATCCGAAACAACTTTATTATAACCGCGATATATATGCGTACTCTTTATTGTTACTGGGGAACCTTTTATATTCCACAATATTACCATCAGCGATTAATCATTCTAAAAATACAATTCTCCTAAAACTACCTCGGTTTGATAACCGATGACCCAGATCAGTTAACTTTGAAAATGCTAACGAAGCAGCATGTTGTAGATGATCTTAATGGCCAAAAGTTTGATGATAAAGAAAGGAGTGTTAGGAACGCTCGATAGAAAATTTAGTACCGAAAAGCGGATTATTCGAAACTATGAAGAAAGCCGTGGACAAATCACAAAGAATAAGTTTGCCTTCAAAGAATCCAAATGATTCCGTGCCTGCTGAAATCGTTAGCAAACATCTTATTTCTCATTCTAAACCTTCACAGATAAATCTTCTTCATCATCCATTGATATTAGAAATTCTAAGATATTCTCGTATGTTCTATTATAAATATCCTCTATATTTCTGGCGATATTTTCACAACTATTCTTATCTGAGATCATTTATATCTCCGTAATATCTGCAACATAAAAGAAACTGTGTTAGTTTCTAAATTCTGAAACCTTCGAGTTTAAAATATGAATGTTTTGAAGTAGTGTTGGGAACTGAAGCATGGACTAGTATAATATAATGACACTTGATCAACGTCATTATATTACAGTAAGTCATGCTGAGTTTCTAATGAAGCATGATGATTCACAGTACCGTCATCATGTGCCATTTACACGACTCTTACATTCTATCTAATCTCTAAACATATCAAGAGAATATTTTTCTGGATGACTCGGTCTTCTCCAGGGTATTCTGGTAATTTAACAAATTAAAATCGTTCTATTACCATTTTCTTCTTAGAGCATTAGCTATGTTCATTCTGAATTTCATATCTATGAATTCCGGACCATTACTCGCTTGACTCGAAGTCGGGAAGAGAAAACGAAAGCATGAAGCTCCGAAAAATAATGAAGAATATAAACTCCGATAATAACCCCGAAATTACAAACCGTGTATATCGATGCATATAGCAATATAGAGACACGGGAGAATTAGAGACACTATAAACACAAGAGTATAGTAGAAGTAAATAGATTCTTCTGGTGGTAGATGAAAAAGAAGAATGACAGATATAAAAGTTAGGAGTATATCAAGAATCAGGACTGGATGGAGCATATTGATGAATGCTTTAAAGTAAGAATCAAGGGAGAAAGAATAGAAGGTGTGAGTTGTGGAAAATAAGGAAACGAATGGGTGAATTTATAGTGAAATATCCGACAGAGCAATCGAAACAGATTATTGCATATAATCAAAGAACATCATGATTTCCTTAATCACCAAAGAACCAAATCTTATTATGTAAGATTCTATTTAAATCCCTTAAATCCCGGAAATCAATCATAACTACGTCATCGGTTAAGACGGATATATTTTACTCATCTCACTCTTTTATGATAGTCTCATTTATATTCTTTGCATAATCGAATCATTTTATCTACATTACTCAATGATGATAAAACTCCATTATCACCTTATATTTGTCATGAAAACCTTCTTATTGTTATCCATAACAACCTCTATCAAATTTCGAGGACGAAATTTCTTTAACGGGTAGGTACTGTAATGACCCGGAATTTTCCGACCAAATTATACTTATGAGATTAATATTTACATAAATTAAACCATACCAACATGATAAGAAATCCAAATTGTTAAGACTTGTGTTTTTAAAAAGAGTTTTACACAACGTTTGACCGTCCAATATGACCGATGATATCACGAACTATATAACATATGATAATTATACGTTTGTGTATATATATATATTTAACATGATCTAAGGATGGTTTAACATCTCATTGTGTACTAATGACAATGAGTTATAAGTATATTTTGAAACTACTAACTTAAGTTTTCAAAACGATAACTATACGTAACATTCTTTGATATATATACTTATAATCTATAATGCTTATACATGTTTCGTATATATAATGTATTTAATCACTTTTTAAGGACTTAAATACATAAAACAATATAAGTATATTCACAAAAGATAGCTATATTTTAATTCTCGTTCCGTTTCCTCAAGATATAGTATATGTACCCGTATCATACCCAGCTTTTATACGTATTTACTATTGGTATATACACATCAAATCAACATCCTAATCAACATTATTACTGCCCTAGATATGAGGTAACTAGGATTTGTCAAGTAGTATGAATTATTAGTAAGAAAACAAAATTAGGAATCCTTTTCTTTCTTTATAAACTAAAAACGTTTTTATAAATGAACACCATTTCTTCACTCCATTTTCTCATACCTACACCCTCATTTCTCTCTCAAAAATACTCCTAACTTCATACTTGATCATCTCCAAGCATTTTCCCCATCATTTAGCTTCAATTACAAGCCTTAAACACCATAAGAAAACTCTTTCAAGAACATATCAAAATAACCACCCATTTGAAGAAGTTTACTTCCAACCTTTTGATCTAACTCCACCACTCTTTGATTCCAAGATTATTTTTTTATCTTTTGCAGTAACTTTGTCCAAGTAACTTGAGGTAGTAACCTTGTTCATAATCTTATTCAATTCATATTCATATAGCTATCTTATTTTGTGGTATAAAATTTTAACAACAAGAACATGGATTGAATGATTTCAAACTTGTTCGCAAACTAAATAGATCCTTCTAAATTGACTTTTAAAACACTTCAAGACCTGTAATATATCATAATGATATGCTAACCTAACAAAATATAACTTGGTTTTACAAAGAACATCTTAAAAACTGAATCTACGTCGTCAGAGTGCAACCGGGGGCTGTTTTGGGTTGGATAATTAAAAACCATCTTGAACTTTGAATTGGAAGTTCATGTTCTGGAAAAATGATATTTCTTATGAATATGTTAACACATAAAAATTTCATGGTTTAACTCAAAGTGTAAGTATTTTTAGAAAAATGATCATTAAATGTTGTTTTTATGATGGAAAATGATCACTTTCATAAGTTTCACCAAAGTTTGACCTATAACCTATGATTTTGAATACAAACTAAGGTATTTTCAGTTCATATTCTTAAAATTTGACTCGATCCAAGGAAGTGGCAAGTTGAACCAACAAAAACGGAGTTGTAATAAAGAAACTACGACTAAAACAAGATTGGGTATCCGAAGCTAGTTTAGCTACGAAAATATTTGGAGAAAAAGTAAATTAATCATATCTTTTCTAATTAATATGATATTTTATATATAATTACTTATGATTTGATTTTATATATTTCAGGACCACCCGTAAACAACACGAGAAGATTAATCATAAGACCTCATGATTGTACGCAACACGTCATTTGACAACACGGTACTTTATGTACGCAACACGTCATTTGACAACATGGTACCATGGGTTGAGATTAATTCTAATCAATACGAATACGATGGGGTCTTTATTTATTTTATTTAAGCAACTAATTGTGGACCGCTAACATCGGACTGCTAAGTACGGACTAAGAAAATATTAAAAGTATTAAAAGTATATATATATGTAACGATTACTTAAAAAGAAAATATGTTGATATATTATATATATGGTTAGGTTCATGATATCTATCGGAGACCAAGTCGAATTAAATACCTTCAAGGCAAAAGTGAGTTTCATTTGCTCCCTTTTTAATTGCTTTTGCAATATATATTTTTGGGCTGAGAATACATGCGCTGCTTTTATAAATGTTTACAAAATAGACACAAGTACTTAAAAATATATTCTACGTTGAGTTGTACCACTGGCATATTTCCCTGTAGCTTGGTAACTACTATTTACATGGGTATTGTAAATGCGAATTGAAATACCCCGTCCTAATACATCTGGACGAAGTCATCAACATTTGATCTCAGAGCGATGATCGACTCCAAGTAATGTCCTTAAAATGAGCAAATGCACAGCGGAAGATTTCTTTCATACCTGAGAATAAACATGCTTTCAAGTGTCAACCAAAAGGTTGGTGAGTTCATAGGTTTATCTTAAAACAATAAAATTCATCATTTTGATAGACCACAAAATTTAAATCCTGCATGGTACAAATGGGCCCGAATCCTATACGCACCTGTAATGTACATGCTATATCTTTTAAATACAGTACATATTTCTCGTGTACGAAACCATTTTTATAAATTATAGTAACCGTACACATATCTTGTGCACAAAATAACATACACATAACCTGTGTATAAAATCATTCTCTCTATATATAACGTTCACATCAACTGGTGGCAATTATCATGTCCACATAATTCAATGGTGGCAATTATCATTGTCCACATAATTCAATGGTGGCAATTATCATGTCCACATAATTCAATGATGGCAATTATCATGTCCACATAATTCAATAATAATCCGCAGAACTTTTGTCTGCATAATAATTCATTCGAGGAATGTTTTGCTTGTGTCTATCTCGTCAAACATTAATAAAAGCATTTCATGTATTCGCAGTTCAAAATATATTTCAAAAGCATTAAATAAAACAGTTTTAAAAGTAGTGCATGTATTCTCAGTCTCAAAAATATATATTGCAAAAGCATTTAAAAAGGGAGCAAATGAAACTCACCTAATGTATTTTGTAGTAAAAATACATAGAATGACATTGAACAAGTATAGGGTTGGCCTTGGATTCACGAACCTATATCATTTGTATAATTATTAATATACATAGTTGTAATCGAACAATATATATATATATATATATATATATATATATATATATATATATATATATATATATATATATATATATATATATATATATATATATATATATATATATATATAAATTTATTAGTTATATACTTTTTATATTAATAATATATATATGTTTCATATATTTATTTTTGTTATATAATGTATTACTTTTCGTTATGTTATATGTATTAAATATATTTTTATATATGTATATATTATTTGTTTTTTAAAAATAGAATATTAGTAGTTTTATCATAATCTTAGAAATGGCAAAATTTATAACAGTGTTAATACTTAATATTATTAGTAAAGGTAGTAATGTTAATAATAACTCTATTAATGATAATAATAGTGATATTAACAATAATATTTGTGAAAAGTATTAATTCCACTATTAATGATAGTTATAATATTGATTTTTGTAATTACATAATTTACATAATAATAATAATAATAATAATAATAATAATAATAATAATAATAATAATAATAATAATAATAATAATAATAATAATAATACCTTTACTAATAATGATATCTTTATCAATTAATGATAACAACAATAATATCAATACTGTAAATAATAATAATAGTTGTAGTAGTAATAATAATAATAATAATAATAATAATAATAATAATAATAATAATAATAATAATAATAATAATAATAATAATAATAATAGGAAAAGAAGGCTACCTTTAAGCAAGCAAAAAAAAAATAAATGTCTCGGCCTAGGCTCGAACTTAAGACTCCTCGCTTAAACACAACACGCCCATCCACTCTTCCGTTTCCATTTTTCTAGCTCAAGTTACATACCAAATATATTTAACACCTAATTCGGTTCCCATCATCACCACTTACGGTCTATATGCAAAAAGAAGGATATCGGCCCAATGAAAACAATACACGGCCCACAATAAACTCGGCCCAACAGAGAAAAATTCGGCCCAATTAAATAAGCTTGATCTTTAGCCCAAAATATTAACAAGTTCGTGTATCTTTAAAACATGAATAGGGTTACGGTTTTCTCAATTTTTAATAAACAATTCCAATTTGCTACCTTGTATGTCGGCAATAGAATTGGAACAAGAACAAAATACAGTCGCTATCTCATCTACTTTACAACTCATCCTAACACCATCATAAATCACAATTATTCTCGCCATTGTATCATCATTATTATTTCGGTTTGCAGGAAAAAAAAATAGAATATATCTTGCAACAGAATTTCGTATGTTTTGTGTTTGAAAGCTCATGATATTGAGCTGTAACAGGAGGCGTATAGCATCCAATTAAATCGAATTTGATGGTTGCAATGTTAGCTCGAAACATGAGTAGAAAACAAAATATTAACGGTAGCAACAAGAACAAAGAAGAGAGAAGGAAAAAAATAAGAGGTGGTGATGTTCGTTTAAATGGGTTTCGATGAGGTGATTTGCTTAAGGGTGTTTATTGGGTTCACGATAACGAAACAGAAAAATAGGGGAGATATAGGTGACGGGTGGTGGGTTTGGTGTTTAGAAGGTGATGGGTTTTATAGAGGTGGTGAAGTGATGTGGAATTGATTGTAAAAGCAGAAAATACGGAAGAAGTAATATCAGTGTAGCATTCTCGGTTTATAACATAAAAGATAGGATAGCAGTTACAGTTTTGTGGCCCTTTCTGCAGGTGGTGGTTTTGAGATTAAAGGTGTTTATCACGATAAGAATAAAGAGAGAGGAGAGAGACTTGATGGTGATGAAGATGAAAGGTGGTGACTTTAAAGATGGTTGAATATGATGGTTGTTTTGGTGGACATCATAATACAAGGTAGCAGTAACTTAATGAGGTTTGGTTGAGGGTTGAGTCGAATAGAAGAAGTAGTTAATCGTAGTAGTGCCAAGTTGATGATGGGGTTCTAAGTGTGAATAACAAATGAAGGTGGTGTGTGGTTGTAATGTGTATGTCTTGAATTGATTTTAACAGAAAACAAAAATGACTAATTGGGTTTGTGACAGATAAAGGTAGTAGTAAGTTCAATGAATCCTTATTAGTTGGAAATTACTCCCTTGTTATGTAGAAGGGAGAGTCGACAGCATCTTTTATGAGATACATAAATAAGATAAAAAATATAATAGAAGAAAAGGATTGCTAACAGAATTAGGTGAGTAATTGACCTTAAGATTTGGAATTAACTGTTTGATATAGATTGATATCCATAATCAGACAAAGAGAGTAAAGATTTCCCTCTAAACGAATTACTCAGGATAAATATAAATAATTAAAAGATGTAGATAATAACTGTAAATAGAATTTGGATTGGATTGTTACTTGATATTATAACGATAATAATAGCATAACAATTCATATGTATCAAATTTCATGAAATTATATTTAGATATACTAGTAGTATAGATATTAATATTAATAATAATAATAATAAAATAAGAACTATAAATAAACTTGTAATTACATTATATTGATATTACAATTTACTAATTATGTAATTTAATAATTATATCATATATTACATGACAACATTTATTGAATATTGAATATTTATATATTTTACTTATATTACAATATAATAATAATAATTATTATTATTAATAGTAATCATATATATATAAATGTTTATATATATTCATATAATAGTGATTTAATTATTCTATTTATTATTTTACATTCTTAATTCCAATTGATTAATTGTACTTTATTAATTCAAAATTTTATAAATACATTTATATTTATATTTATATTTATATTTATATCCATATATATAGTTATTTGTTCGTGAATCGTCGGGGTAATGTCATAAGTCAAATGCATTCATGAAACAGTTCAAAATTTTTGTGACTCAACATTACAGACTTTGCTTATCGTGTCGGATTCATATAAAGATTAAAGCTTAAATTTGTTCGAAAATTCCCGGGTCATCATAGTACCTACCTGTTAAAGAACTTTCGTCCCGAAATTTGAGTGAGGTCGTCATGGCTAACAATAAATTTGTTTTCCTGACGAATATGAGCTGATAAATAGAGTTTTATCATTATTGAGTAACTTGAATAAAACGATTCGATTACTCGAAGCGTACGAGTGAAGCTATCACAAAAAAATGAAATGAGAAACAAAGATTTATTTTTAGCTTTTGACGTAGTCAGGTTTAAATTCCGTAATTCAAGGGATTTAAAAGAAAATCTTGAAGATCTATAAGATCTGATTCTTCGGGATTTATGGAAATTAAGATCTCTTTAATTAAATACGGTGATCTGCCCCGATTACTACGTCTGATATTTCCTTTATAAATTTACATTTTCTTTCCCATTTGTTTTCACCACTTCTATACTCAATTCCCAAATTTAAAAGATTTATGAAAATGCTTAACCCTGTTCTGATCCTTGTTCTTATTCTAACTATTGTAATGATCGTTCTTCTTTTCCAACTCCCACCTGAAGAATCTGTTTATTTCTATTATGCTCTAGGGATTATTGTATTTATAATCCTCCCGTGTCTTTATATTGTTATTAAGATTAATATCCACGGTTTGTAACTTCTGTGTTATTATTGGGTTTTATATCTTCCCTTATATTTCAATGATACTGCTTCTGTCTCCTATAATTATTTTCATTCACAGTTAATGTGCTCTCTTATTTGCTGCAATTTATACCCCCTTTCTATTTCGGAGCTACATGCTTTTGTTTACTTTTCGCAAGTAACGGTCTAGAATTCATAGGTATGGAGTTTCGAGTTATCGTAATATACAAGGTAGGAAGGAAAGATAGTAGCACGATTTGTTTTGTCAAATTACCTGAATCACTGAGAATTGAACTATCAAGAATATATTTTCTTGATATGTTCAGAAGTTAAGCAGAATGAAAGAGTTATGTAACATGGCACATGATGACGTTATAATCTGTGAATCATCATGTTCCATTTAGAAACTCAGCATGACTTACTGTAATATAATCACGTTGATCAAGTATCATTATATTATACTAACTCATGCATCAGTTCCCAACATTACTTCAATAACATTCATATTTTAAGCTCTAAAGTTTACAGAATATAGAAACTAACAGTTTCTATATGATGTAACACTGATATCAGGAGGAGATTAATGATTTCAGATAAGAATAGTTATGAAAATATCTTCAGAAATATGGAGGATATTTATAATGAAAGATACGATGATATCTTGGAATTTCTAACGTCGATGGATGATGAAGAAGATTTATCCGTAAGGGTTTAGATTCAGAAGCAAGGTATTCGCTAAAGATTTCATCAGAAACAGAATCATTTGGATTCTTTGAAATCAAACTTATTCTTTGTGATTTGTCTACGGCTTCCTTAATAGTTTCGCATAATCCCCTTTTCGGTACTAAATTTTCTATTGAATGTTTCCAATATAATGATACACAGGAAGCACGAGGTGGTATATAATTTCGGACGAGAATATTTATGAAAATATCCTCAGAAATATCGAAGATATTGATGATGATATTTTGGAATTTCTAAGTTTGATGGTTGATGGAGAAAGATTTTCCGCAAGATTTTAACATGACTTTGGAGTAAGATATTCTCTAAAGATTTCAACGGATCCAGAATTACCTAAATCCTTTGAATATAGGGTTTGGTCCTTGTATTTGTCCTTGGTCTCCTTCATGGGTAGCTCAATCTGTTTTTCAATACCCAATTTTCTATCGAGTGTTCCTAAC
Organism: Rutidosis leptorrhynchoides; assembly: GCF_046630445.1. Taxonomy (NCBI): domain Eukaryota; kingdom Viridiplantae; phylum Streptophyta; class Magnoliopsida; order Asterales; family Asteraceae; genus Rutidosis; species Rutidosis leptorrhynchoides. The sequence continues at coordinate 473,610,887 of NC_092333.1, read as the reverse complement.
ACTCCTTTCTTTATCATCAAACTTTTGGTCGTTTAGACCATCTACCATTTTTTTTTGTTTCCTCTGCATTTAATGCTATGATATCTGAATCATCGGTTATTAATCCGAGGTGGTTTCAAGAAAATTGTGTTTTTAGATGATTAAACGCTGATGGTAATATGGTGGAATATGAAAGGTTCCCTGGTAACAATAAAAGAGCACGCGTATATATCAACGTTATAATAAGGTTGTTTCGTACGAAAAGTCAAAGTTGTCTTGCTGGAGCTGTGACAAAACTGGCTATCTCGAACAATAGATGCAAAGTAATTTTCGGTAATAATAACTCTAAAGGAATTAGCACAGCTACGTGTTAAACGTTTACTCAGGTTCCGAGTGTTTTGCAGATGCATAACTATTTACATCAAAATTTTCTTCCGTAGATGAAGTGCGTTTGGTTCATCCTCTTAATTGAGGTGTTTTCAAGAATTATGAAAGGTTTGATCGCAGATTGTAATCGTCAAGATACAAATGAGGTTTAAGAATGAAATCAAGTGGAAACTTGAAGAATTGTTTAGTTTCATATGTTATAATCAATATTTTAATTCATTTTAATTTTCCACTGTTGATAGTCCTCAGTTGTTTAGTCCACAGTTAGCTAGGAACAGTTAGCTAGGATTTTGTTAGCGTGAATTCTTAACAAAATTTCCCATAGTTAGTTTGTTTGTTTCTAACAAATTTTATTCCGTCTAATGTTTTCTTCATTATGCCACTTGTTAGACTCTGATAGGTTAAAATCTAAATATGAAATTGAACTTGGATGAAAATTGTTGTTCTTTGGTGAGCGGATACGTATATGTGTGAATTTGAGCAGTGTTGTTAATGACTGCTAAATCTGAATTGAAGAATGTACAGTGTAACTTGTTAATGTGAAATTTAAATATTTCTCGGGTATTACCTACCCGTTAAAATATTTTCACCATTAACAGTTTGTACGAAAGAATTTTTATTCACAATCCCTATGAAAATATATATACATACATATTTTCTTTAGATGTAATCATGGATTTAATGAGTCAATATAATATTAGACTCATTTGATTTTTCGGTTTGAGCTAGAATAAGAAATCTCTAAAACTAGTAGGATCCACATATTCTTCACAGAATATTAATGAAATTATGGATCAATACTTCATCGTTAGTTATTAGGATCCACATATTCTTCACAGAATATTAATGAAATTATGGATCAATACTTCATCGTTAGTTATTAGGATCCACATATTCTTCACAGAATATTAATGAAGTTATGGTTCAATACTTCATTGTTAATTGTTGTTGGTACTCCTTGGTATCTATGATGCGTATGATGTTGATGTTCATGGGACAGATTGTGATGTTGAGGTGTGGGATGCGGATGTTGCTGTTGGTGGTGGTAATGTTGGTGCCAGTGATGTTGCTGAAGCTGGTACGTTTTACACCATACTTTTCGAGGCTACAACTCGGGTGTGAAGCTCGTTGACTTATTACTCCGAGATGATTGTCGGTAGGAATGAGCGAATGAATAAGGTTTAGAATCTGAGTTATGATATAGTCGTGGCGAGATATTCTGGAAATGAGAGAGAAAATAGTATTACAACAGGTTCGCCGGTAAGTGTTTCAGGTTCATCGCCAAGAGGTAAATTCGGTTGGTGGAAGGGATCATCTTCTTCGTTCTCCATTGATTAAGTCGACTACGAACCCATCAGATGATTTGGGGATGACTGATTGGTTGGTTCATTCTGGTGACACTAATAAGTGAAACTCCATATCGGAATAACTGTCGGAATCCGAGGAATTTGAACTGGTTGAGGGATTCATCTCGTACGATCAGATGAAGGACTTTTTAATATGAAATAGATTATAGGATGTAGATTAGTATCCTGCAATACATAATTTACATATGCATATATAATACTAAAAATCCCATAAGTTGCGGAGGAATCTACGAAATACGACAGGCAAAGTTTACAGTAACAAGTACGCTAAGATATGGATTAGCAGATACACTAAGATATGAATTTATCTATACACTGTCTATGCAATAGAGACAGTAAGACGTGTCTAGACTTTAAGGATGATAAGCAAATAATTTTCGACACTAAATGATAAGCAAAACTTTTGACATGCAGACACGGTCGAAGTCCAGACTCACTAATGCATCTAAACAACTATCAGTTAGACACACTAATACAAGACTTGGTTCGCTAAGACCACCGCTCTGATACCAACTGAAATACCCCGTCCTAATACATCTGGATGAAGTCATCAACATTTGATCTCAGAGCGATGATCGACTCCAAGTAATGTCCTTAAAATGAGCAAATGCACAGCGGAAGATTTCTTTCATACCTGAGAATAAACATGCTTTCAAGTGTCATCCAAAAGGTTGGTGAGTTCATAGGTTTATCTTAAAACAATAAAATTCATCATTTTGATAGACCACAAAATTTAAATCTTGCATGGTACAAATGGGCCCGAATCCTATACCCACCTGTAATGTATATGCTATATCTTTTAAATACAGTACATATTTCTCGTGTACGAAACCATTTTTATAAATCATAGTAACCGTACACATATCTTGTGCACAAAATAACATACACATAACCTGTGTATAAAATCATTCTCTCGATATATAACGTTCACATCAACTGGTGGCAATTATCATGTCTACATAATTCAATGGTGGCAATTATCATTGTCCACATAATTCAATGGTGGCAATTATCATGTCCACATAATTCAATGGTGGCAATTATCATGTCCACATAATTCAATAATAATCCGCAGAACTTCTGTCTGCATAATAATTCATTCGAGGAATGTTTTGCTTGTATCTATCTCGTCAAACATTTATAAAAGCATTTCATGTATTCGCAGTTCAAAATATATTTCAAAAGCATAAATAAAACAGTTATAAAAGTAGTGCATGTATTCTCAGTCCCAAAAATATATATTGCAAAAGCATTTAAAAAGGGAGCAAATGAAACTCACCTAATGTATTTTGTAGTAAAAATACATAGAATGACATTGAACAAGTATAGGGTTGGCCTTGGATTCACGAACCTATATCATTTGTATAATTATTAATATACATAGTTGTAATCGAACAATATATATATATATATATATATATATATATATATATATATATATATATAAATAAATTTATTAGTTATATACTTTTTATATTAATAATATATATATGTTTCATATATTTATTTTTGTTATATAATGTATTACTTTTCGTTATGTTATATGTATTAAATATATTTTTATATATGTATATATTATTTGTTTGTTAAAAATAGAATATTAGTAGTTTTATCATAATCTTAGAAATGGCAAAATTTATAACAGTGTTAATACTTAATATTATTAGTAAAGGTAGTAATGTTAATAATAACTCTATTAATGATAATAATAGTGATATTAACAATAATATTTGTGAAAAGTATTAATTCCACTATTAATGATAGTTATAATATTGATTTTTGTAATTACATAATTTACATAATAATAATAATAATAATAATAATAATAATAATAATAATAATAATAATAATAATAATAATAATAATAATAATAATACCTTTACTAATAATGATATCTTTATCAATTAATGATAACAACAATAATATCAATACTGTAAATAATAATAATAGTTGTAATAATAATAATAATAATAATAATAATAATAATAATAATAATAATAATAATAATAATAATAATAATAATAATAGGAAAAGAAGGCTACCTTTAAGCAAGCAAAAAAAAAATAAATGTCTCGGCCTAGGCTCGAACTTAAGACCCCTCGCTTAAACACAACACGCCCATCCACTCTTTCGTTTCCGTTTTTCTAGCTCAAGTTACATACCAAATATATTTAACACCTAATTCAGTTCCCATCATCACCACTTACGGTCTATATGCAAAAAGAAGGATATCGGCCCAATGAAAACAATACACGGCCCACAATAAACTCGGCCCAACAGAGAAAAATTCGGCCCAATTAAATAAGCTTGATCTTTAGCCCAAAATATTAACACGTTCGTGTATCTTTAAAACATGAATAGGGTTACGGTTTTCTCAATTTTTAATAAACAATTCCAATTTGCTACCTTGTATGTCGGCCATAGAATTGGAACAAGAACAAAATACAGTCGCTATCTCATCTACTTTACAACTCATCCTAACACCATCATAAATCACAATTATTCTCGCCATTGTATCATCATTATTATTTCGGTTTGCAGGAAAAAAAATAGAATATATCTTGCAACAGAATTTCGTATGTTTTGTGTTTGAAAGCTCATGATATTGAGCTGTAACAGGAGGCGTATAGCATCCAATTAAATCGGATTCGATGGTTGCAATGTTAGCTCGAAACATGAGTAGAAAACAAAATATTAACGGTAGCAACAAGAACAAAGAAGAGAGAAGGAAAAAAATAAGAGGTGGTGATGTTCGTTTAAATGAGTTTCGATGAGGTGATTTGGTTAAGGGTGTTTATTGGGTTCACGATAACAAAACAGAAAAATAGGGGAGATATAGGTGACGGGTGGTGGGTTTGGTGTTTAGAAGGTGATGGGTTTTATAGAGGTGGTGAAGTGATGTGGAATTGATTGTAAAAGCAGAAAATACGGAAGAAGTAATATCAGTGTAGCATTCTCGGTTTATAACATAAAAGATAGGATAGCAGTTACAGTTTCGTGGCCCTTTCTGCAGGTGGTGGTTTTGAGATTAAAGGTGTTTATCACGATAAGAATAAAGAGAGAGGAGAGAGACTTGATGGTGATGAAGATGAAAGGTGGCGACTTTAAAGATGGTTGAATATGATGGTTGTTTTGGTGGACATCATAATACAAGGTAGCAGTAACTTAATGAGGTTTGGTTGAGGGTTGAGTCGAATAGAAGAAGTAGTTAATCGTAGTAGTGCCAAGTTGATGATGGGGTTCTAAGTGTGAATAACAAATGAAGGTGGTGTGTGGTTGTAATGTGTATGTCTTGAATTGATTTTAACAGAAAACAAAAATGACTAATTGGGTTTGTGACAGATAAAGGTAGTAGTAAGTTCAATGAATCCTTATTAGTTGGAAATTACTCCCTTGTTATGTAGAAGGGAGAGTCGACAGCATCTTTTATGAGATACATAAATAAGATAAAAAATATAATAGAAGAAAAGGATTGCTAACAGAATTAGGTGAGTAATTGACCTTAAGATTTGGAATTAACTGTTTGATATAGATTGATATCCATAATCAGACAAAGAGAGTAAAGATTTCCCTCTAAACGAATTACTCAGGATAAATATAAATAATTAAAAGATGTAGATAATAACTGTAAATAGAATTTGGATTAGATTGTTACTTGATATTATAACGATAATAATAGCATAACAATTCATATGTATCAAATTTCATGAAATTATATTTAGATATACTAGTAGTATAGATATTAATATTAATAATAATAATAATAAAATAAGAACTATAAATAAACTTGTAATTACATTATATTGATATTACAATTTACTAATTATGTAATTTAATAATTATATCATATATTACATGACAACATTTATTGAATATTGAATATTTATATATTTTACTTATATTACAATATAATAATAATAATTATTATTATTAATAGTAATCATATATATATAAATGTTTATATATATTCATATAATAGTGATTTAATTATTCTATTTATTATTTTACATTCTTAATTCCAATTGATTAATTGTACTTTATTAATTCAAAATTTTATAAATACATTTATATTTATATCCATATATATAGTTATTTGTTCGTGAATCATCGGGGTAATGTCATAAATCAAATGCATTCATGAAACAGTTCAAAATTTTTGTGACTCAACATTACAGACTTTGCTTATCGTGTCGGATTCATATAAAGATTAAAGTTTAAATTTGTTTGGAAATTCCCGGGTCATCACACGAATCCTGTTGATAGATCTATCGGGCCTGACAACCCCAACCGGACTGGACGACCAGTATTCAACGGTTGCACAGTACTTCGTTTTGGTGACTACACTTGGTACGGTGTAGTGAGATTTCATAATAAAGGGAATATGCGACGTTGATTAAATGTTAAGTATGGTTACCAAGTGCTCAACCACTTAGAATGCTTTACATACACTTGCGAGTGTATTATGTTTATGATTATGAAATCTTGTGGTCTATTAACATATTGAAATGATTGTTATGATAAACCTATGAACTCACCAACCTTTTGGTTGACACTTTAAAGCATGTTTATTCTCAGGTACGAATTAAGTCTTCCGCTGTGCATTTGCTCAATATAAGGACATTACTTGGAGCCGATCATCGCAATGGGACCAAATGTTGATGACTTCGTCCAGGTGGATTAGGACGGGTCCTTTCATATACCAACGACCAAAAACACCTACAAACACTTTCATTCTTCAATTTTCTTCATCTAATTGATCTCTCTCAAGTTCCATCTTCATGTTCTAAGTGGTCTTCATAAATTCCATAAGTATAGTTTCATAAAAATCAAGAATACTTCCAAGTTTGCAAGTCTACTTCCAAGCTTTCTAATCCATTCCAAGTAATCATCTAAGATCAAGGAACCTTTGTTATTTACAGTAGGTTATCTTTCTAATACAAGGTAACATTCATATTCAAATTTTGATTCAATTTCTACAACTATAACAATCTTATTTCGAGTGAAAATCTTACTTGAACTGTTTTCGTGTCATGATTCTGCTTCAAGAACTTTCAAGCCATCCAAGGATCCTTTGAAGCTAGATCCATTTTTCTCATTTCCAGTAGTTTTATCCAGAAAACTTGAGGTAGTAATGATGTTCATAACATCATTCAATTCATACATATAAAGCTATCTTTTTCGAAGGTTTAAACTTGTAATCACTAGAACATAGTTTAGTTAATTCTAAACTTGTTCGCAAAAAAAAATTAATACTTCTAACTTGACTTTTAAAATCAACTAAACACATGTTCTATATCTATATGATATGCTAACTTAATGATTTAAAACCTGGAAACACTATGAACACCATAAAATCGGATATACGCCGTCGTAGTGAAACCGGGGGCTGTTTTGATTTGGATAATTAAAAACTATGATAAAGTTTGATTTAAAAGTTGTTCTTCTGGGAAAATTATTTTTCATATGAATATGAAACTATATCCAAAAATCTTGGTTAAACTCAAAATGAAAGTATGTTTTTCAAAATGGTCATCAAAATGTCGTTCTTTCGACGGAAATGACTACCTCTTTAGTAATTGACATGTAACTTAAATTTCTAACTATAAACCTATACTTTTTCTGTTTGGATTCTTAAATTAGAGTTCAATATAAAACCATAGCAATTTGATTCACTCAAAACGGATTTAAAATGAAGAAGTTATGGGTAAAACAAGATTGGATATTTTTGATCTTTTTAGCTACGAGAAATGTTTAACAAATCTATACAAATCATATCCTAGCTAACTTATATTGTATTATACATGTATTATAATATATTATGTAATCTTGGGATACCATAGACACGTATGCAAATGTTTTGACATATCATATCGACCCATGTATATATATTATTTGGAACAACCATAGACACTCTATATGCAGTAATGTTGGAGTTAACTATACAGGGTTGTGGTTGATTCCAAAAATATATATACTTTGAGTTGTGATCTAGCCTGAGACGTGTATACACTGGGTCGTGGATTGATTCAAGATAATATATCGATTTATTTCTGTACATCTAACTGTGGACAACTAGTTGTAGGTTACTAACGAGGATAGCTGACTTAATACACTCAAATTTTAAAACATAATAAAAATGGTTGTAATTATATTTTGATCATACTTTGATATATATGTACATATTTGTATAGGTTCGTGAATCGATCCGTGGCCAAGTCTTATTTCCGAGGAAGGAAATATCTGTGAAAGTGAGTTATAGTCTCACTTTTAAAATCTAATATTTTTGGGATGAGAATACATGCAGGTTTTATAAATGATTTACAAAATAGACACAAGTACGTGAAACTACATTCTATGGTTGAATTATCGAAATCGAATATGCCCCTTTTTATTAAGTCTAGTAATCTAAGAATTAGGGAACATACACCCTAATTGACGCGAATCCTAAAGATAGATCTATTGGGCCTAACAAACCCCATCCAAAGTACAGTATGCTTTAGTACTTCGAAATTTATATCATATCCGAAGGGTGTCCCGGAATGATGGGGATATTCTTATATATGCATCTTGTTAATGTCGGTTACCAGGTGTTCACCATATGAATGATTTTTATCTCTATGTATGGGATGTGTATTGAAATATGAAATCTTGTGGTCTATTGTTACGATTTGATATATATAGGTTAAACCTATAACTCACCAACATTTTTGTTGACGTTTAAAGCATGTTTATTCTCAGGTGAATACTAAGAGCTTCCGCTATTGCATACTAAAATAAGGACAAGATTTGGAGTCCATGTTTGTATGATATTGTGTAAAAACTGCATTCAAGAAACATATGTCGATGTAATATATTTCTATTGTAAACCATTATGTAATGGTCGTGTGTAAACAGTATATTTTAGATTATCATTATTTGATAATCTACGTAATGTTTTTAAAACTTTTATTGATAAAATAAAGGTTATGGTTGTTTTAAAAATAAATGCAGTCTTTGAAAAACGTCTTATATAGAGGTCAAAACCTCGCAACGAAATCAATTAATATGGAACGTTTATAATCAATATGAACGTGACATTTCAATTTTCAATTACCATATATCATTACATTTATATATACATAATTATTTACAAACAATTGTTCGTGAATCGTCGGGAATAGTCAAAGGTCAAATGTATCCATGTAACAGTTTGAAAATTTTGAGACTCAACTTTTCAGACTTTGCTTATCGTGTCAGATATATGTAAAGATTAAGTTTAAATTTGGTCGGAAATTCCCGGGTCGTCACATACAGTACCCAAAATGCTATAGTGTTTTCGAAAATCACTATTTGCTACAGTAAAAAAAAACTTTTCTACAGTAACTTTGCTACAGTGAACACTATTTCAAAATGAAAATGTATATATATATTTTACAAGGTGATAAAATAAAATATTAACTTAATCTTAAAACGATTTGATTTAAAATAACATTATTAAATATATATTAATAAATAACGAGACATTGATTTATAGAAGCAAATGACCACAACGCTCAAATGTAAAGATTATACTTTGAGTAATATAGTCTATCGATGATTGGGTCGAATTAACGATAAAGGTACAAGTCACGAAAGGTAAAGTGCTAGTTTTCTAAGCGTACGAAAATGCGTTCGAGAAACAGGAACCGGGACATAAGTCGAGTGACAACGTACGAGTCATCAGAACGAAAATTACAAGTCAACTATGCATGTGAATTTAATATAATATATAATTAATTATATAAATTAAATATATTATAAATATAATTAAATAACATGTCGACGAACAAAGAAACAAAACATATGGGAGCTGGAACTGGGGCTCATGCGATCGCATGGGTTCCCCTCACATTCCCCATGCGATCGCATGGATGCTGGGGACCGAAGACATCTATAAAACTCGATCAGTTTTGGCCATTTCATTTCATCAATCTCAATCTCTCTGTCTCTTTATATTATTATTATTATTATTATTATTATTATTATTATTATTATTATTATTATTATTATTATTATTATTATTATTATTATTATTATTATTATTAATTCTAATATTATTATTAGAAATATTAGTAGTATTATTAATTTGTATTATACATAAAATACTACGACGAGGTCATGAGCGTGTCACTTTCAAAATTGGTTTTCGAACGGGATAGAGCTAAGGAAACTATGAGTTATAGCTATGGAGGTTATGGGTAATGTTCATGGGTATTTTTTCGCAAGTCAAACCTAGTGTTTATCATCTCTGTTGCGTCTACGTACTTTCCTGCAATATTGAATCACAATATTGATACGTGAGCATTCATATCTTATCTTTTATATATTAATAGTGTATACATGTCTAGTGCTCGAGTATATATATTTATGCATGCCTGTATGCTAAATCTTGTCGTTAGATAGTTTATGATGAATCACGATTTTAATACATATACAACTGATATAAGGTATATGATATGCATGTTTTTGGAAAGCTGGCGAAAAATCAATAACTTTTCATTTAGAAATCACGTAATTTCGATGAACGAATTAAAAGATATGGTCAACTGAATTATGATTGACGTTAATTAAAATTGCTTTTGAATCTGCAATTATGATTTAAACAACCTGTTTATGAGATTGATAAATTGGATTTTGAATACTACTAGCCGAGTAAATGAATCCTTATATAAGGCACGTCTCGTTTTGTTGAACAATTGTCAAAATTGACTTTTTGAAATGACTTTTGATAACTTTTGTATGTCGATCTCGAGCATTAGGATTGTGATACACTATGACCCAACCTAGTTTATTAGACATGTATTGACCAACATATGTTCTCTAGGTTGAGATCTAAGGTTAATCTTGCATTCCGAGTTACGGTCACTTTTTGATGAATGAACTTATGTGCTGCCAAGTTGAGTTTCATTTGCTCCCTTTTTAATTGCTTTTGCAATCTATATTTTTAGACTGAGAATACATGCACTTAACTTTAAACGCAATGGATACAAGTACATACTAAATTCTACACCGAGTTTGAACCGAAAATCCCTTAGCTTTGGTAACTAGTAACTGCCAGTTATAAGAACTGGTGGGCGCGAGTAGTAGTATATGGATCCATAGGGCTTGATATCCCCATCTGAGCTAGAGCACTAGCCTTTTAACGAACGTATGCTATTTGAGAAGCGTACACGTTGGTTTGCGTGTATTATTAAGATGATTATACAAAGGGTATAAAATATATATACGTTAAGTTTAGTTACCAGGGTGCTCAATTTCGTAGAATCTTTTGATAAACGTTTCGGATGAAATAACTGAAATCTTGTGATCCACCTTTATATACAGATTATGCGCAACATTAAAACTATGAACTCACCAACCTTTGTGTTGACACTTTTTATCATGTTTATTCTCAGGTTTCTAGAAGTCTTCTGCTGTTTGCTTATAGTTATACAAGCTATGTGCATGGAGTCATACATGCTTTATTCGAGAAAACTTTGCATTCACAAAATCATCACCATGTATCTTATTTGACTGTATTGTCAACGAATGTATTGTTAAAAACTATTATATACGGTCATTGTCTATACGTAGAAATCATCAGATGTCGAAAATCTTAGATTTATATATTCATTTATGGTATACCTTTTTAAAAGAATGCAATGTTTACAAAACGTATCATATAGAGGTCAAAACCTCATTATGAAATCAATGAATGATGTATTCGTCCAAATGGATTTGGACAGGTCATCACAGTTGGTATCAGAGCTTGAGGTCATAGGGAACCAAAATTTGCATTAATGTGTTTAACTGGTAATTGTTAGGATGCATTAGTGAGTCTGGACTGTGGCCGTATCTATTTTTACCGAGTTTTACTTATCATTTCTTGTCAGAAATTACCTGCTTATCATTCCTAAGTCTAGACACATCTTACTGCATTTACTGCATAGATAGTGTACCGAAAAAATTCATTTCTTAGCATATCTGTTACTGTAAAATTTACCTGACATCTTCCGAAAATTTCTCCGTAATTTACGGGATTTTGGTATTATATATACATATGTAAATTATGTATTGAAGAGTACCAATCTAAATTCTATAATGTATTTCATATCAAAAATCATCTCTCTAATTATACAAGATGGATCTCGTATCTAGTTCAAATTCCTTAAACTCTGACAGCTATTCCGATATGGATATTCACCTGAACTCCGAAGAAAGTGTAACCGGAATGGATCAACCAATCAGCCATCACCTATTCTGGATGAATTAGGGATGGGTTTGTAGATTACTTAATCATAGGAGACAAGAAGAAGGCGATCCCTTCCATCCACCACATTGCCCTCTTGGCGAAAAACCTGAAGCACTTACCGGCGAACCTGTTCGTAATACCATTTTCTCTCTCATCTCCATAGTATCTCGTCATGATTATATACTATCTCAAATTTTGGATCTTATTCATCCGCTCGTCCGAACCGACAATCACCCCGGTGTAACAGAAGAAGTTAACGAGCTTCGCGCTAGGATAGTGGCTTTAGAGAATATGGTGCAAGGGTTACAAGCACCAACAGCAACAGTAGCACCATCAGCCACACCAACAGTACCATCACCACCACCAACCACAATATCCACATCCCACACCTCAACATCACAATCTGTACCTCGAACATCAACGCCATACGCACCATAGATACCAAGGAATACCAACAACAACAAACGATGAAGTATTGATTCATAATTTCATCGAAGAAATATTCTGCATAGAATATGTAGTTTCTAAAAGTTTTAGAGATTACTTATTCTAGTTCTAATTGTAAACCAGATGAGTGAGCGAATAGAAATGATGAAATAGAAACCCTGACCGGAATGGTGCACGATTTACAAGCTAGACTTGTTTTACCAGCAGCATCAACAGTACCGTCAGCACCGACAAAACCTGTAGCACTACAAATTCCGCCAATTTCATAATCACCAACATCATCACAAATCAACAATGCGTATATTATATCAATGAGTTACGAAGTATTAACTCATTTCCCCTGAAGAAATTATATGTATATTTAATATATATGAATTTTGAAATCAAAATAAATCTTTTCGTACTAAGCTATTACGTGTGAATCTTAACTAGCAGGTACTACTCCATTAGTTCATGTTACTGATATGCTATGATGTACATCCTTCATTAGCCATAATCTCCATTTCAACTCAATGAATTCCATTTCATAATAAACTAAGTATATTATTCAATTATATGTTTGATTTTATACTTTCATCTTTGATGTATTCGAAACTTTCTAGAAAACATCATTCGTACCTTGCGAAGTTAGCAAGAGTTCCATGAGCACCAACATGATTCACTGAGAAAATATCAATAAAACTGAATAACGAAGTATTGATTACATTAGTGAAATACTCCGTGAAGATTATTAAATCTTTAATGTTTTAGAGATTATTCATTTCTAATCCAGCCGAAAATCAAATGAGCTTAATATGATATTAACTCATTAAATCTGTATTACATCTGAAGAAAATATACATACATATATTTTCATAAAGACTGTAATAAAATTTTCTGGTACAAAATATTACTTGTGAAACTTTTAACGGGTAGGTAATACCCGAAAGATATATAAATTCACAATTAATATGTTACATTCTTCGATTCTGATTCAGCAAATCATCAACTATACTCACTACTTTCACAACGATATACATTCTTTCATAGAAATCAAAACAACCATTTGCATCCAAATTTGATTACATATTCTGATTTTGAAAAAAATCAGAATCCAAGCCCAGATTTAACAGAAAACATCACTCTTAGATTCTTACATCTTTCAAATGCCATACTTTGAATTCAAAACTGTACTAGAACATCATATGTATACATATAACATTCATTTATTAGAATTATGAGCTTTCATTATGAAAATCTGAAAAGCAACCAGTCTACGAATCAATACTCTGAATGTTGAAAAAGCTGATGAAGCAGCAAAAACTATAAACAACCTTAACAGTAAAAAGTTGATGATAAAGAATAGTGTGCTGGCAAAGCTCAGAAAAAGAGAAAGTTTAGAACTGGAAAACGGATTGAGCAAAGTATGAAGGAGGCTGTGGATAAATCACAAAGACTAAACCTGCCTACAAAGAATCCAAATGATTCAGTATCTGCTGAAGTCATTAACGAATACCTTGCTCCTGACTCTAAACCTTTACGGACAAATCTTCTTTATCATCTTTCGATATTATAAATTCTAAGATATCATCGTATCTTTCATTATAAATATCTTCGATATTTCTGAAGATATTTTCATAACTATCCTTATCTGAAATCAGTTATTTTTTCACGTTATCTATATTACACCATAAAGGAAACTGTTTAGTTCTATATTTTGTAAACCTTCAAATTTAAATTATGAATGATTTTGAAGTAGTGTTGGGAACTGATGCATGAGTTAGTATAATATAATGACACTTGATCAACGTGATTATATTACAGTAAGTCATGCTGAGTTTCTAATGGGACGTGATGATTCACAGATCATAACTTCATCTTGTGCCATGTTACACAACTCTTTCATTCTAGTTCATCTATGAACATATCAAAAAAGTATATTATTGATAGTTCTATCCTCAGAGATTCTGGTAATTTGACAAATCAAATCGTGAGATTTCAATCCTTCCTGCTTAGAACATTATGATCATTCGAAACTCTATATCTACGAATTCTGGACCATTATTCGCTTGACTTAAAGTCGGGAAGAGAAAACAAAAGGATGAACTTCAAAATATAAAGGAAACGAAGGGAGTGGATTTACAGTGAAATATCAGACAGAGCAATCGAGACAGATCATCGCATTTAACCAAAGAGGATTCTAGTTTCCTTAATTACCGAAGAATCAAATCTTATTACAAAGATTTTCTTTAAATCCCTTGAATTTCGGAATTCAACCGTGACTACGTCACCGGTTAAGACGAATCTGCATTTACTCATTTCGCTCGTTTGTGATAGCTTCACTCGTACTCTCCGAGCAATAGAATTGCTTTATCCATATTACTCTAGGGTAATAAAACTCTATTTATCAACTCATATTCGTCATGAAAACATTTTTATTGTTAGCCATGATGACCTCACTCAAATTTTGGGACGAAATTTCTTTAACGGGTAGGTACTGTGACGACCCGAAAATTTTTGACCAAATTTAAACTTAATCTTTATATGGTTTTGACATGATAAGAAAAGTCTATTAAATTGAATTTCAAAATTTTTGAACCATTTTATGAAATCATTTGACTTAGACCATTTCAGACGATTCACGAACAATTAATTGTAAATAGATATGTGTACATATATATATATATATATATATATATATATATATATATATATATATATATATATAAATAATAATTGAAAATATAATTTGAAATATTATATGTTGTTGTTATTAAAATTAATTATGTAAAATAAAATAAAAACATGATATTATAATAATAATAATTATTTAAAACATATCTATATATAAATAAAGTATATTTAATATATATTTTGTAATTTAGAATCTATTTAGTAAATGTCAGTAACACTCAAATGCCATTCGATGGATATTAAGCAAGTTAAATTGGAACTTATGTGATTTTAAAATAAACGGTGATCCGAAAATGAGCTATATAAATTTTAGGCTTATTAAAAATGTATTTAGGAACTATTTGTTAAGTTTCAACACTTTTTATATTTTATCCAGAATTGAGAGGGACAGTTGATGTAATTTTTATTTAACAAATTAAGGATCGAATTTTATACCATAATGACCAAAATAAATAAATATAGTTACTTTAAGATTATGGGATTTTTTCCTGAACACTTTTATTCGCCACTGAGTAACAACGGAGTACAAAATAATATAATAGTCCATTAAAACTGTCGGTAGAATAAACCAAAAGAAAGGCTGTTTCACTGTATCTACATGATTGATATTTTGAAATTATGGATTATTACTGTTTTAAATTTTTGCTTCTTTCTTGATTGAACCTTTACACTCTTTTAATATATTACATATATTAATTGCATGAGAGATACACACAACTTTAGCATATATTTCTATTATCTGTCGAACAAACCAAAAACCCCACTTTCATTCCTTCTTTTGACAACCACACATATACTTATCATTCTTTCACTTTTGCATATTCATTTCCATCTTTATTTTTATCGAATCATCATCACCAAGATAACAAAACAACCACCACATCACCTATTATAGTGTTTTCTTTCAGTTCATGTTTGCTGGTTGGAAACCATCTTCAAGCATCAACGAAAACCTTTTGATCGAATTATTATTCGTTGTTTCTTGTTCAAACCATAACCCAACTAAAAACCCATTCATGTTCGGTTGCTACAACTGCCGTTATCCTCTCTAGTATCCACCATCACAATCACTTTCTTTTACACTCTTCTTTTCATGTTTCACGGTTGAAAATGACACCCACGATTAACCATCACGTTCAACCCTAGCAACTACCATGACCGCCACTCTTCAATCTCTCTCCCTCTCTACTTTTCTGTTTTAAAACCCACCACTGTCACCTTCTTGAGCAACCCACAAGAATCACCACTTTCACTCCGCCATCCTCTTTCACCCTCAAATCATGAACCACCTTAAAATCACTTCATCAAGCCATAATCAAAACTGCAACTGTCACTAATCCATTTATTATATAAACCAAGGTGCACGATTGTTTCTTGTGAACTACACCACAACCGGCCATCAACTCCTTGAAGACTGCTAGTTGCGGCTGCAAAAAGTTTGTTTCTATTCCTTTCTCTGTCACCGAGACTCAACCCATCTCACCACTAGTAAATTTTATCGCCTGTTTTCCTTATTTATTTAAAAGCAAAACCCACTTGCTGCAGTACTCCAGATACTCCTGATACATCTTAATTCTATTTCGTTTGCAGCACTAACAAGCCAATTACCACCACCTTTATCATCGCTATATATATATATATATATATATATATATATATATATATATATATATATATATATATATATATATATATATATATATATATATATATATATATACATGCTTTTCTATTTTAAATCGTTGGATCACAGACCCAATAACACCACACAAACCTTTATAAACTACTGCAAATCACTACTGCTGCTATGTCTCGTTTTAACTCGAGTAAACTGCTGCACAATTTTTTTTTTCTTTCTTTCTTTTGTCTTGTTAATCCACGATGACATCATGCTACAGCAGCCTTGGGTTCGGTTTATAATTGAACTAAATCATATACTTCTCCTTTGTGGCCGACAGAAAAACCCCCTTGTGATTAAATAATACAATGGCAAAAATCTCTATCAAATCCTTTAAATCGTTCCATGTATTTAATTGTTATGTTGGGCTAAAATAATCTTTAGTTGGGCCATGACAAGTGTGAAGAAATATTGGGCCTTGGGCTTCCAAGAATTCTCAAACGAAAACCATACACACATACAGCGTATTCTCTTTCTTTCTATTTTATTTCCTGCTGTTCGAACAATAGCATAAGGTGCTGCAATTATATTCTGTGTCCAAATCCTACGGTGATTATAATGATTAGATGATAGGAATGATGGTAATGGTATGAGATGATACATAGATGAAAGTAATTAGATGATTAGGGAAGATGATGGTGATATCGACATAGATGATGAGTTAATGATAAGACCAAGAAGATGATACATGATGAACATTTTGATGATGATAGTATGAGGCTGGTGGTGATCACGATGATATTAAAGAATGAAGTATGATGATAATGAAGAATACGGCTGCCTCACTTCTCAAATTCAATTTCGTTTCAATTTTTTTTTCTTAAACCGAACCCTTTTTAAATTGATGTATGGATCATATTCTTTTGGGCTTATTTTGAGTGTTGGGCCGTGATCTATGTATCTACTTTTCGGTTGGGCTAAGACAAAGGCAAATGGGAAAGTAAAACAGTTTTCGAGTTAAATAAATTAAATGGTAAGATAGATCAGAAAAACGGAAATGGAGCAGTGGTCTGGGGTGTTGCGAGTGAGTGAGAGGTCTTGGGTTCGAGCCCTGTCTGGGGCATTTTGTTTATGGAAAAGCTTTTTAAGGTAGTTTTCTTATTATTATTATTATTATTATTATTATTATTATTATTATTATTATTATTATTATTATTATTATTATTATTATTATTATTATTATTATTATTATTATCATTATTATTATTATTATTTTTATGGTTATTGATAATAATATTATTACTATTATTATTATCATAAGTATTATTATTAATATTACTTGTATTACTATTAGTATTATCATTATTATTAGAATTATTATGATGATAAAAATAAAATTTTTAATGGTATTGTTAAAGTGACAATCATAAACATAAGAATCATAAATATGAATAAATGTTAATATGAAAATGGTAAAATTATAATTAAGATTCAAATGGAGTATTACTATTATTATTCTTATTTTTATTATTTTTACAAATAAAAGATATTTATATGAAAATATATTTTTATTACATATATCATAAGTACACTAATATTAGATTTTTTAAACTATTATAATATTACTTATATAACATTTATTAAAGTATATATATTATATAAGTATTACAACAAATTATAAGGAGTAATATAATTATATATAAGGATATTCATTATAAATTATATATAAACTTAATTGATTAATAATACAATGTGTTAATATATATACTTGATATAGGTTCGTGAATCCGAGGTCAACCCTGCATTGTTCAATGTCGTCATATGTATTTTTACTACAAAATACAGTATTGTGAGTTTCATTACTCCCTTTTTAAATGCTTTTGCAATATATATTTTTGGGACTGAGAATACATGCGCTTTTATAAATGTTTTACGAAATAGACACAAGTAATCGAAACTACATTATATGGTTGAATGATCGAAGCCGAATATGCCCCTTTTGCTTGGTAGCCTAAGAATTAGTAAACCGATCTACTAATTGACGCGACTCCTAAAGATAGATCTATTGGGCCTAACAAACCCCATCCAAAGTACCAGATGCTTTAGTACTTCGATTTTTTTTATCATGTCCGATGGATGTCCCGGAATGATAGGGGATATTCTTATATGCATCTTGTTAATGTAGGTTACCAGGTGTTCAATCCATATGAATGATTTTTGTCTCTATGCATGGGACGTATATTTATGAGAAATGGAAATGAAAATCTTGTGGTCTATTAAAATGATAAAAATGAATGATTATGATAAACTAATGAACTCACCAACTTTTTGGCTGACACTTGAAAGCATGTTTGTTCTCAGGTATGAAAGAAATCTTCCGCTGTGCATTTGCTCATATTAGAGATATTACTTGGAGTCATTCATGACATATTTCAAAAGACGTTGCATTCGAGTCGTCGAGTTCATCAAGATTATTACTAAGTCAATTATAGTTGGATATATTATGAAATGGTATGCATGCCGTCGACTTTTGATGTAATGAAAGTTTGTCTTTTAAAAACGAATGCAATGTTTGTAAAATGTATCATATAGAGATCAAGTACCTAGCGATGTAACTAAATGTAATGTTTCGTCCAGATGGATTAGGACGGGTCGTTATAAAGCCCATCTCCGAGATCTCAGGGTTTAGTTGGAGTCAGCCCAATTCTTTCTCCAGCAAAAACTCGTTGCCCATGATATGCATTTAGGGGATTATGGAGAAAACTGCTTCCTTTACTTGTAATTATATATATGATCTTGTAAAGGAAAGAGGGGATATGCCTCTAATTATATGATTCACTCGTATGTAATTAGAGAGAGATAATAAAAGCTTATTATTTTCCTAAATTTTGTTCTTTTTCATTATTACTGTTACGTAAATATTTCATAACAACTTTCTAGTTCTTATATATATCCTTATAAGATCGTTGGGTTAAATCTTGTAACGGATCAATCGACGTACATGTTAATATAATTAAATTTTGCTCTTTCTCAAGTTTAGACATGCATATTCATCAAGAAATATAATATTCCAATCAAATTGTTATTGAATTGTTGAATTGTTTGTGGTGTTTCAGCGTAAGTTTTGTAGCGGCGAGCTTCCTTTAGGTTAGTGTTTAGTTTAGCTCGGTAGTTTGTTGAGTTTTTGTTTTTTTAAAGACTTCATCTTTTTTATGTACTCGCTATTTTAGTTATATAAGTTTATTGTTTTTCGCCAAAAAAGGTATTAATTAGAAAAATGAGTATTTAAATAGTAGCGTGCATCATGACAATAGCATAGTAGTGCCATGTTGTTGAAAGAGAGGATGCTCCTCCTCTAGTGGTTTCGCCGGATCTCAATAACAATGAGGGAACGATCGATGTTAGATGTTTATATTTGTGGTAATAGGTTTTGTCAGTAGTGAAATCATGAATTTATTTCACCGGAATAAAAAGTAAAGGGTGAAATTATAAATTACAAAAAAAGACAAATGCAATAATGATATTTTTAAAATTTGTGTTGTTGTTTATTTATTTATTTATTTATTTATTTTTTCTTTTTTTTTGAGTATAAAGACAATTAATATGGGATGTAGGAAGTTTATCTTAGGATAAACTCCTTTGTAGATGTATATGAATATGAACGAATATATGATCATCACAACTACGCTTCCCACATGGCACATGGCTACAAATTTAGCACACGCTTTTGACCCACCCCATTGACCTGTAACCATATTCCCAAATACATTATTTAGCCAAATTAAGTTATATGAAATCTCAAAGAATGCATAATTAAGATTCCAAGTAGCATAGATCACCCAACCAAGTACATCCTTTAACACCCACTACTAGAAAAAGAGCTTTTTCGGACGAATTTTATCGTCCACAAAAGTGAGCTAAATGACAAAAAAATAGCTTTTTAGTCTCACTTTTTCTAAGATGTTTGACCAGGTTTTTCCGGAAGACACCAAGTCGTCCGGAAAGGTGTCCGACATAAATTTTGGCTCCAAAAAATTTGGCTCCAAAAAATTTGGCGGGAGAAGCTTTCCGGCCGATTTATCGTCCAAGAAGCTTTCTGGACAATTTTTAGCTCAGATTGTTTTTGTGTATATATACACCTACACACAATTATCAAACTCATCAACTAAATATTTATTAAACTTCTCAATATAAAAATGATAACGACTTCATCGATTATCGTCTCATTTGACGTGTATTATAGTAGTAAATTCCGTAATGAAAATAAAGAGTACGATTATACGCTTGGTTCGAAAGCTTCATTCAAAGAAATTGACGTTCGCGACCTTGGTTTAGAGGATTTGTTAGAATTTTTGAAAGAAAATGTACCGTTTGAACACACTGACGTGTTGTATTTTGAAGATGATTGTGTTCCAGAATTATCCACTAAGTATCTTTGTACCGAAGAATAGTGTTGCGGTATAAAAGAAACCGCCAGTTGGCATTCCGGACGAATTTCTCTTTACTTACTTTTAGAAGATGAAGAAACTTTTATTATGTATTAGTTTAATTATGTCGTTTGTGTAATATTTTATTGTGTTTCAGTTTAATTATGTTGTTGTTTTAATATTTTATCGTGTTTCAGTTTAATTATGTTATCGTTGTATTATTTTATTGTGTTGTATTTTAATGATGTTGTTGTAGTTTATTAAATGAATAAAAAATCGCAGTTAATTTCGATTTCTAACAAAGTTACTGAATTAAATCACATTACAATGACGAACATTAAATGGAAATCATTCAAAGTTTCTGAAATTAAAACCACACTGATAACGACAAGCATACGAACTAGTTGGAAAACATATTAATGAAACACTAATAACGACGACGAGGATGACTACGAGCATCCGACATAGTGGACGAACTTTCAGAACCTGAGCTCGATGTTGCTCATGTTTCAGAAATGAAGGACCGGTCGATAGGTAACGTGGTTATCGGACGTCGTCCCACCAGACATTCAACCACACCAATACTAGTAGATACACGGTTCAGAAATGCTCCGTACGGAAGATGAGGTCTTGTTCTGCACAACGAAGCTGATTCATTCGTGACGCAACCAAATGAGCAATATTACTTGGATGTTGTGAGTTATGCACCAGTGAATACATGCTTCAGTCATTGACAATAGAGTGACATTTGGTTCACGGTGGTACATGATACTCCTAATAATTGCATTTCTTGTAGCAATATTTCCCGGACAAAGATATTCGTCAAGGATGCCTGAACGTTCTACAGTCCTGTATGGAACCTCAGTACGACACACAAGTATGGTCATTTCATGTTTTGAAATATCCTGAGGAAGAGCTTCGAGGTCTTCACTGGGAAAATAGATATTTTTACCTTCAAATGGTATGCCCAATAGCATACCAAATTGTTGAAGAGTATACTTGTGTTGCCAGCCATAGATTTGAAACCTCACTAATTGTTCATTAGTGAATTCAAAGTTGGAATATAATTGATGCACGAGTGCAGGAAAAAAGAACATATCAACCAAAAGGAAAGGAAGCCAACCCATTCTTCTGAATTCATGGTCGATCTCTGAAAAATCTTGTAGACTGACTTCTCGACCTTCACTAATAGGTCTATTATTTAACGGTTGATTCATAGTGTGATTGTAGAGAGAGTGAGAGAGAGAGAGAGAGAGAGAGAGAGAGAGAGACTTGAATGGGTAGATATGGATGAAAAGAGTGAATATGGCTACTCTTTAAGTAGACATAAACTGTCACCAAGAATTCCCGCACAAATGTTCCCCGCCCAAATGTTTCCCGCCCAAATGTTTCTCGCCCTAATGTAACGGTGTTTATGTGTCAGTGTAATGTAACGGTGTTATGTAACGTTGTTATGTAGCAGTGTTTATGTGTCATGTAATGTAACGATGTAATGTAACGGTGTTTATGTGTCGGTGTAATGTAACATTGTTATGTAACAATGTTTATGTGTCGGTGTAATGTAACGTTATTATGTAACAGTGTATATGTGTCGGTGTAATGTAACGGTGTTATGTAACGTTGTTATGTAACAGTGTTTATGTGTCGGTGTAATGTAACAGAGTTATGTAACAGTGTTTATGTGTCTGTGTAATGTAACGTTGTTATGTAATAGTGTTTATGTGTCGGTGTAATGTAACGTTGTTATGTAACAGTGTTTATGTGTCATTGTAATGTAACGTTATTATGTAATGGTGTCTATGTGTCGGTGTAATGTAACGGTGTTTATGTGTCGGTGTAATGTGTAACGACCCGACTTTTTCGACTTATATTTTTGTGCTCTATAATTTCACGAAACTGCGTATTTATGCTCTGGGATCTTATTTAATGATAATTACTTTCGTTAATACCATACAACATGCCATTAAGTACTTAGTTACTTAACTTGATCCTCGAATGCTTTTATGACCGTTAGTGTCACTTGACGTTTAGAACGAGCTATATGTTTTGGTACACGGTTAACTTTTGTCGTAATTGGAATATTACGACTACGTAATACTAATTGTTATTTCCTAATAACAATTACTTGGGTTTTTGGTTGCTTAATTACGCTTAGTAATTTACTTATGCTCACTAGTTAGTCTTGTTGGACTTTAGCTCACCCTACTATAGCTAATGGACCATTTAATTAGCCCAATTTTAATAAGTTTATGACCCATATAAATGTAAGACAAAAACCCATTTATAAGTGCCAACATACTAGCATTTTTGTTAACCATAATCACAAATGTTGCATGGGATCCTAACAATAAGCACCACCTTTAGACCACCACTAACCAAAAGCAAAAAGGTATCCCCCTTGTCCCCCCTAAACCCCACGGCCACCCTCACCCCTCACCACTATAAATACCAAGCTATTTCCTTCCATTTCACACTTGATCTCATTCACATTTTACACACACTTACTCTCTAATTTCCTCTCTAGTCTTTCTCACTCTAAAAAGTGTAAGTTTCAAATTTTCTTCTACTTCTTCTTCTTTTCTTCTCATTTTCGACATCATCATCATCACTAAAGGGTCAAGCTTTTTAGCTTCTTGATCTTGTTATATCTTGAAGATTCAAACTTTGATTTGAATCCTTCAAGAACATGAAAGATTCAAGCTTTCTAGCTTTGAATCTTCATTGTTTTGTTGGACCTAAGTTTTCTAGCTTATAATCCCTTTATTTTGTTAAAAAGATCAAAACTTGTGTTTATGATCTTCATGAAACTTGAAGATCTAGCCTTTTGCTTCAAAGATCTTCAAGAACATTAAAGATCCAAGCTTTCTAGCTTAGGGTTTCATTATTTTGTTTAGATCTTAGCTTTTTAGCTTATGGTCTCATTACTTTCACTAGATCTTAGCTTTTTAGCTTATGATCTCATTAATCTTGTAAAGATCCAAGCTTTCTAGCTTAGGGTTTCTTAATACTTGAGATCTAAGTTATTGTTGTAGATCTCACTTACTTGGAACCTTTTTATGATTTTTATGGTGATAAAAATCAAGTCTTCATCATCATCTATGATGAAGATGCATAAACTTGTGTCAAAAGGACAAAGGTTGAAGCTTTATTGTGTTTATGCAATAAAGAGACAACCTTGATGTTCAAAACTTGTAGAATGTTAGTTTTTACTCTTAGTTGTGTGTTGATGGTTGAAACTTGGTCAAAGTGATGCTAAAACATCAAAGAGTTGTACATTTGAAGCTTACACTCATCAAGGATGAGAACCGTGATGAGCATCAAGCACCAAGAAACCCACCGTAGCACTTGTTTGCTGTTTTTCGGGGTCTTATCAGGCTCCTAGGACTTCTGGAAAATTGATTTTCAGATAGTTCGTTTCGAGTAGATGAGTTTTCGTTTAGGACTCGCCTAAATCCGATATACGGTTTAGGATTTATAGCCTTCCGAAAATCACTACGCCTTTATAACGACATGCTGAAAAATTCTGACCTACTCGCGCTTGAACCATCGCCACAGTCAAACGACATCGAGTTGGGGTCTGAATTGGACAGCGGTTGGAGGGCTCACATACGGAGCCTTGGCTACTGACCACGCATCTTTTCGGTTTGTATAGAGGTCGTAGTAGCTGTCCGAAGTCAGGCTTTTGTTTCGATCTCTATTCTTGTTGAAAACTTACTTTAGCTTTTACGAATGATGATGATACTTAAGACTTAATTTATTCACTTTTAAATGTTTGGGGACAATATACCGACTTAGTGACCTTTGACTTAGGTTGACGACCTTTCGGACCGACTTACTACTTGCATACTTTTCATATCAACTTTTACTGCTTATTCACTGTGAGTTAGAGCTTCCCTTTTTTCTTTACTATTTTTGGGACTGAGAATACATGTGCTTTTTATGTTTTATATACTAGACACGAGTACTTAAACTTTATATATGTGTGGGTGACATAACGGCACAAAGATTCCTCTTAGCTCGGTAACGTTTAGTCATTGGTTTATGAACCGGTGAACGCGAATCTTAGATATGGATCCATAGGGTTTGACATACCCACTCGTTCTAGTCGCGCTAGGTATCAACAGGTGTTTAATACTTCGTAAACAGACGCACTCGCCAAGTGTACTTTTAGGGGGTACAGCACAAAGATTCCCCTTAGCTCGGTAACGTTTAGTCATTGGTTTATGAACCGGTGAACGCGAATCTTAGATATGGATCCATAGGGTTTGACATCCCCACTCGGGCTAGTCGCGCTAGCATTCAACGGGTGTTTAATACTTCGTAAACAGACGCACTCGCCAGGTGTACTTTTATGGGGTAATATTACGTTAAGTTAGTTACCGGGTGCCCACAGATAAGCATATACTTTATCATATAGATTTGAGATAATGTTTTGAATACGAAATCTTGTGGTCTACATTACATTACGGATTACAAACAAACTATAGCTCACCAACATTTGTGTTGACTTTTTAAGCATGTATTTCTCAGATGCTTAGACGTTGTTGCTTCCGCTGTTAGACTTGTTGTTATAGTCTTGGTGTTATAGACTTGCTGTTACAGACTCGTTGTGTTAGACTTCCGCTGCATTACTTAGAGATGTCTCAATCATGGAACTTTTACTTTGCATTCACAACTTATGTTACATTAGAAAAATGGATTTGTAATGACCTTTGTGCCATGTACTTATGTTAATGCTTTCTATTCGTAGAAGCACGTTATCTTTGTAAAACATTTGACGTTGGTAAAGACGTCACCTTTTCATGACTGCAAAACTTGTTTTAAAACGGCATGTAGTATTGTACCGTGTAATGGACCTGTTGTTGATAATCCGTACACGTTGATTTTGTACGGGGCGTCACATAATGTAACATTGTTATGTAACAGTGTTTATGTGTCGGTGTAATGTAACGTTGTTATGTAACAGTGTTTATGTGTCGGTGTAATGTAACGGTGTTATGTAACAGTGTTTATGTGTCATTGTTATGTAACGTTGTTTATGTGTCGGTGTAATGTAACGGTGTTTATGTGTCGGTGTAATGTAACGTTGTTATGTAACAGTGTTATGTGTCGGCGTAATGTAACGTTAAAATGTAACAGTGTTTATGTGTCGGTGTAATGCAACGGTGTTTATAACACACAATTGTTAAGTAGAAATTATTTTCAAAAGAAAATACATCAATTATTTCCAAAAGACAATACATCAGTTACTAGAAACCGAAATTACTTCTGAAACTACAAGCTACAACACACTACTTCCAAAAGAAATTACATTAGTTACTTAAAAATGAAACACAACACAAATGCTACCAAACTACAAATTAACATCAGTTTCAAACTTTTTGCTTGACGTTTTGTGGTTTCAAGTGAACGTTCTAGATCTCTATTGGACCTTAATAGCCAAAGTTTCCCATGGACCATACTGGTAATTTTCATCAATATTATTGTAGGCATCTAGTGTTGTGACTAGTGGGGTTGTTATATAGAAGAATTTTCCCGCCCAAAAACCCACCATCCATTTTCCCGCCAATGTTTTCCCACCCAAAGTTTCGCGTCGAAAGAAAAATACATCAGTTAACAATGTTAGGGTTTGTTTATGGTTTAATTAGGGTTTGTTTTGGAAAAGGCTTCTTATAGTTGCCTGCCTCCTTGACAACTGCCCCGACAGATGGTATTATTGTGTTGGTGGGGTATCTTAACTCCAATTCCTAATGGAAGTGGAGAAAGAAAGTAGTTCACAAAGTAGCTTATTATGTTCTCTTATGGTCTATATGGAAGTACTGGAGAAACAAAGTAGTTCACACACCTTTGGAGAACAAAACAGCCATTCTCAATGAAGATATTCTTAGCAGTGTTAAAGTGTTATCCCACTTGTGATTGGCGAGCTGGAACAAAAAGATCACATGTGATATTGGCGAATGGAGAGGCAATTCAAGGATTCTTGTGTGCTTGTGGTGTACACTTCTTAGCCTTTTAACTCATTTTTATAATATTAGTTTCTCTTTAAAAAATGATGATGACAATGATTTTTGACAATGATAAAAAATACAAGTAACTAAATGATTTCGAATTAATTATATATAAAAAATTAAAACTTTCACCAAAATATATATAAAATATTTATTGAAATTATATATTCATATAAAACACATATTTATATTTGTTTTAATTAATAAAATTTATAATTATTTAAATAATAATAAGATATTTATTAACAATTTATAATATATTAAAAAAGTAAATATAATATTTATATTAGTTAAATATAAATTATATAAGAAAATATAATTTAAATATAAATGATATAAGTAAATATAAGTTAAATATAAATTATATAAGTAAATATAAGTAAATATAAGTTTTAATTAATAATAAATAGAAAATTAAAAAATATTTAACTTTTCACGAAAAAACTGGCGGGCTTATCCTTTTCGTTTCCCTCCATGAGCTTTTCGGACGATTAGTCGTCCGCAAAGGGGTCGTCCGGAAAGATAAAATACAGATAGACAGACAGACCGCTGCTTTTTCAGCTCACTTTTACCAAAAAAACAAATCTAAAAGAAGTCCGGCGATTTTAGGTGATTTCAATTCAACACAATCCAATCTAATCTTCCATCCCAAATTGCAAACAAGGTATGTTCATTTTTTTTTTTGAAAAGTTTGGTTGTTCTTCATTTATTAATTTATAAATCCGAAAATTTTGGGTTAGTTTAGGAAGATTGTTGTGTTTGATAATGTATAGGCTTATGAATTTCATGCTTAGTTTGTAATTTTGCTTTTGTTTGATGCTACTTTGAATATTTGAGATTTAAATCCGAATTTAGATATTAAAGTGGTGGGCTTGGTGATGAAATTGTCAAGAACATGTAATTAAAATTAATAAAATTGAATATATAATTAGAAGTGGTGGATTTTGGAAGATAGTTGTGTTTGGTTGGATTTAGGGTTATAAGTTAATAAGTATAAGTATGTAAGTATACTTATACAAAACAAGTTAAATTCTATGCTCACTATTGACTTGATTCCCATCGCCAATGATCTTCTGATCCATGGTTGGAGTACATAGAAGCTGTTAGTTACTTGCTTATATTACTTGCTTATATTACTACGTACTTGCTAAAAGGATTAGTTAAACTTTTCTCCTTATGGTCACTACACTTACTCGTTGTTTTTTTATGTCACAGTTGCAGTCGATAGGTACGAGATATCTCTAAAAAAGCTAAAGGATGACGAGCAAGCCTGGACCATCAGAAGCACTGCAAACACCAACGAAGGATCCCAGCGTATCGCAACCAGGGATCATCAGTGGGGCTAGTAGAGCGAACGAGCTGCCGCCTTTGTTCTCGCTCGAGATGCCCACTCAAGGCTTTAAAACTCTGGAAATAATGCGCACAATACCATGGGCAGCAAACAACAACTTCGTAGGGTCCATACCCATTCACATAAGTGTGACGTCGGGCAATGAGACCGGGCCTGACATTTCCTCCAATGCGCAAACTCCAACAACTCCAGTGAGTGCAATTAAAGCACTTAAAAACCTTGGGATAGACACTTCTGGTTTAAGTATTCAAGGCGCACGAATCCAATCAGCGCTTTATCAGGAAGCACCCCGTCGGTTTTGCACCCAAGTCCAATAATTTACATCTCCAAACAAGTGCCCATCCACACTGGAACAACCAGTGCATCTGATACTTAGACGAAAGAAGAGCGGGCGCAGAACCAAGCTTATTTGGTGTACTCATTAATGAAAAAGACGCTAGAGGATATGGTTCATGAATTTGAATAGCCTGTGAAGGACGAGCACATGATCCGCAATCTGTACACTGGAATGAAAGGGGTTAGTCTAAAGTCCTCAATCAAAGCTGCTCCTACTACCGAGAAGTTTGCTCTCCATATACTGATTCATATCGTTGTGCCACTTCCAGTTATACCACTGACTCTAGGGTATTACGATGGGATCTCCGACCTCGACGACTTCTTGCAAAAATTTGAAGGAATAGCGCGTAACCAATGTTGGTCTGATGAAACCAAAAGCTTGGAGTTCCATCCCCTTCTTGAAAGAGTAGCACGACAGTGGTTCAATAACTTACCTCCGTCGCTCATCAGTTGTTATGATGATATGAGGGGACGCTTCCTGCTTAACTTTCATAACATGCGTGCATCATGTCGAACCCATTTCGAATGTCATGACATCAAGCATGAACGAGGATAATCTTTGGGCCAATTAATCGTCAAATATTTTCGGGAGGTTGCATAATTTCAAAGTTGGCGGAGTCATAAAGGTGTCGGGCTTCATTCACGGGATTTGAAGAGACCAACATATGTCGTTGTGGCAAAGGCTTCGAAAAAGGCCGCCATAGTCACTTGCAGAAGCGATCAGAGAGGCGCACGAACACACGCGCACCGAAGAAGACACTGTAAGGTATTCCGGAATAACTTAGGACTGAGAGACGGCTATGATTCACCAAGAGGTGGAAGGAACCAGTCACATGGCTTACACGGGAACCGGTATGACTCAAGCCCGTATCACCAGTATGACACTCATAATAACTACCGATCTCCTCAAGGACACTGCGAAAGCCATCATCATCAATCAAATAGAAATCGGAAAAACAACCAGGCACTCATCATAAATTTGGCGAAGTGTCTCAAATAGATATACATGAAGGAACCTATTTCAAAGATGTTTGAACGTCCTGCGCGCATGTATGACTACGCACGTAGGGACAAATCAAAATTTTGTGAGTTTCACGACGACTTCGACCATGAGACCAACAAGTGTAAGGCTCCCGTGGAAAAGGTGGTTGCTTGTTTAAAGAGGGGAGAGTTGCAAAACTTGAAAGAACAGAAGAGTGCAGCTCCCTCAGAGAAAAAAGAGAATGGATCCAAAGCAACTAACAAAGTCATCCACTTCATCGCGTAGGATGGTGAGAACTATCTGCGTTATAGGTCGGCT
Source organism: Rutidosis leptorrhynchoides (assembly GCF_046630445.1). Taxonomy (NCBI): domain Eukaryota; kingdom Viridiplantae; phylum Streptophyta; class Magnoliopsida; order Asterales; family Asteraceae; genus Rutidosis; species Rutidosis leptorrhynchoides. The sequence continues at coordinate 473,580,745 of NC_092333.1, read as the reverse complement.
ACCAGATCCCTCCATCCATAAAGGGGTGAACCGATTGTATTCCCACCCATGAGGAACCACATTAACACTGGTCCGGTTGTGACTGAAGGATATATATATCTACCAGATTGCGGATACACTATGGGAAAACTTTGCGTAGACATCGAATGCTCTGTGGATCTCATGTTCACGCATTGCTATAATGAGCTATCGTTCCAAGTCAAGTCAAGTCTAAAATCGTCTAGCAACAGACTTTGATTACACTCGGGGGAAGCTGTTGTATTGATGAGCATTGTAGAGGTTGACCTTGAACTCAAAGACAACATCGACAAGGGAAAAACTTGGTTTGGGAATGTGGAGTTCAGTGTGGTTCGTGCTCCTTCCACTTATGATGCATTGATGAGATCACCATCGCTCCAAAGTTTGGCACAATACCCTCCACATTCTTGGGATGGGTAAGCTTCTTACTCGAAGGGGAAAAGCAACCCTGTCATCCAAAACTTTGGACGAATGAAGCACACGTGAACAACCTCAGGTATGTTTCCGTTATAAACTTGTTTAGTTTCAGGGTAATTGCGATTGGACACCTTAACAACTAACTGCCAGACAACCTGCGCTCAAAATGCGCACACACACGATTACCAATTTTTCCCCGCTTACCGCACTAAAATGAGCACAGACTTGTAATAATCCAATACCTAAGATGCAAGTTACGCGCTTTTGTTGATTGTTTACAAAAAATAAAATCAGTTTTAGCAGGTCTTAAATGGCAGAAGTCGAAGAGGTCAAAGAGGCCCAAGAGGACGACGTTCGAAACAACCAATAATAGGAGAAGGCATCAACTCTTTGAACCCCGTAAAAGAGATGGGGGAGAATGATGAAGGAAGCTCGGATTACGAATACCAAGATTACATGGCTGAGCACTTGAAAGAAGCGCGTTCAGTTGCCTTTGACTATTTTGAATTCGACTAGAAAACTCGTTTAGGATAAGAGCGCGATTGTTTTATCGCATAATAAAGTTTTGTTATTGTATACACTTTACGAACAACTTAATGAATCAAATTATTGTTGCAAGAATCCTCATGCCATATATTAATGCAAGGAAGCTCTTTAATTTGAAACGGGTATGTACGGTCATATACCTCGCGCACCCTTCCTACTTAAGGGATGTCTTCTCTAGCTCCCGCATAGCAGAAGCTTGTTCGGCGACAGGTTAGATCATTTATCGGAGGACGACGGACATTGGGTTGTCCTAGCCCCACCCGCGCAGAACTAGATATTTGCAAGTCATGACTATAAGTGATAGGATTGGTTTCCCTTGACCACAATCCTGAGTGTTGGCGCACTCAGAAAACTCTCGCTACGCACATACAAGCGCGTAAACTAAGTATATACTGTGTGCACGACAGTATATATGATAGTTACGCACTGACATGCCTTGAGTATAATTACGATTTATATCAACTTTATTTACGCCAAATATAACTTGCCTCGAAACAACAAATGTCACATGCATGATAAATACAATCACCGTACTCGGTAAACAAAGCTATGTAAAACATACAAGTCTGACAATACAACTAATATACGTGTCTGCGAAATTGCCTACAATATACAACGCGTCTAGCGCTATATAAATGACTCAAAAAGTTAAAAGTTCCACGGAACAATTGCGCAATGATATACGATGCAAAAATATCGTGTTACAGCACAGCTGCGTCCTGATTTCCTTGCAAGATTCTTCAGCAATTACTGTCGAACATAAAATGACACTCTGGTAATCACACGCATTATGCTTGATAAGCAAATAACGCTAAAAATAAAATGAAATGTAATTAAATCGCATTCGCGCCAACGGTTACACAACCATGATGATCATACATTTATGATTAGGTAAGATCAAACAAATAAAACGTGCAATAACATTCGTGGTAACTGTAGCGACCCGACCAAATCATGTTTGACGGCGCCGTCTACTTAGGTCCCGTTACGTGGTCATAAGTCTTTAAAACAACGTTTGACCAAAAGATATGTCGCATTCATTTCAAATGTAAAGATTGTTCAAAGTTTACGAGAATAGTTCCACCACAAGTTACGATACAAAGTTTTAAGTACAAATGAAACTTATGCGACACAATTTAAAAGTAGTCAAAAGACGCTCCATGTATGCATATATACTCGACATCCAATGCAAGTATCAAAATAATGAGCGGAAGCATGTATCATGTATCGTTCAAGGACCTGAGAAAAACATAGAAATCTGTCAACGAAAACGTTGGTGAAATCATAGGTTTAAGTAAGTAAGTACAAGTGAACCACAAGATTTGCATCAATGAATTAATAGTAATACATTCCAAAAGTTTGTTTCACGAGCACCCAATTATCAATGCTTAACATTTCCTTCCATTGAACCCCATCACTTAGTGCTAGAACATACACTGTTTCTCGAAAATATATTTCATTCGTAAACGGTAGCGAACCGTTTGAATGAGGGTTTGTCAAACCCATATGGATCCATACAACATAAGTTCTCGCTTACACCCGGCAAGTGTAACTAATGATAATCGAATTGAGGATTTTGTTCTAAACTCGTATGTAGAATGTTTGTTTTCCTGTACTTGTGTTCACTTAGTAAAGAAATGTTTATGTTTTCTCATCCCAAATGTAAGTTCAAAAGAGTAAAAGTGGGACTATGATCTCACCTTGAGTGCACGTACGAAAAGTACTTCACAAAATAACGTGTGCGAAGGATAGTGCTAGTCTTGACCTAAACAAATAGGTCGTATCAATAACGGTAAACACGATAGGTCAAAGATGTTCAATTAGTCCTATGGCTCGTTACGACTCGATTATGTAGCATGTGAAATCAAATTGTCAAGTTTCATGCAAGGTACAAGTATATAAACAAGTTAGGAAGGTTGCATAATCATTTGGTTAAGTTTGACAAAAAGTCAAACTTTGGTCGGTCAAAGTCAACGAAAAAGTCAACACGTTCGGGTCGGGTCCCGAACTATTTTTCTGAGGTTTTTAATCATGTATGAGCATGTTAGGACAAGTTACATGTGAATCGGAGGTGCGTAGCATAGCAAACATTATTCGAAAATTGACAAAGTTGGACAGACCATAATGGCGCGCCGCGCGGGTATATGGCGCGCCGCGCCATTATCTGTGCAGAGAGTTCTGGCAGTTTTTAAGTTTTATGCACGAACCTAACTTCAAACAATCACCATTTATGATCCGCAAACAATCAAGACAAGTATCTTATACCGTTGGGAAGGTAATTTGACGACGAAAACAACTAAACACATTTCATCAATCAATCTACCTATTACAACAACCAAAACCGCATCTAATGCTTAACATTAACCGCATACAAGTTCATAAATGCAATTCAATGATTCGGGCAACCAATTTACATGAATGATATGCCGTTTCGAAGGTAATCAAGCATACAATCCAACTAAACACTTACCAATAATAATCCATGGCATTCAATGCATCAAAAGTCCATTTCAAGTTCATCAAACCCTAACCCAAATTCACCAAAATCAATAATCAAGTTCATGAAGTTTTCTAAGGCAACCTACACATCAAATTGAAGCTAGTGATACTAGGAATACAATTAGAACATGAACTTTTAACATCTAACAACATATGATCATCCAAAATTCAAGAACAACACACCAAAATTCAAGTTCATGCTAGTTATACTAAAACAACGAGATCGAGCATACAAATTACATACACGACATCACAATGAGCCATAGACACTAACTAACACCATTTCAAGTCAAAAACACGAATTTAGAGAAATCTAGAGTTTTAGAAATGTTACCCAAACGAGATGAAGTTGGTACCAAAATGAAGAGGATGAAGAGAGGATTACGAATATGTAATTTATTTTGTTGTAAGCCTCCTAGATCGGATTTAGATGATGATTGAATGCATTTGGAAATGGTGTGTGTGTTCTTGCTAGAGAGAAAGAGAGAGAGATGGAGATGATAATGAATGAGTGAAAGGGGTTTGACCCTTTGACCTAGTCAAGGGTTTGATCCCTTGTCAAGTTTAGTCCCTCAACTTTCGTTCGGGTGCGTGAATTACCTAAACGAGATAATTTAAAACGCGTATCAACGGGAGATGTTATAAACATATAACGGACTTTATATTAGTATAACGGAAAAGTAAATGGAAAAAGGCGGGATGTTACATTACCTACTCCTTAAAAGAAATTTCGTCCCGAAATTTAAGTAGGCGTAGTAGTCGTTGTTTCTTCCTCGAGATCTTGCGTTTCCGAATTCACGAATAGATGAGGATACTTCCTTTGCATTTGATCTTGTCTTTCCCAAGTAAACTCGGGTCCCCTTTTGGCGTTTCAACGGACTTTAACAATCGGGATTCGGCTTTTTTTCAATGTCTTGACGGAGGTGTCCACAATTTCAACCGGTTCCTCCACGAAATGAAGTTTGTCATCAATGGTAAGCTCCTCGAGAGGAATGACGATATCGGGTTCGGCAAGACACTTTTTCAAGTTGGATACATGGAAAGTAGGATGAACGGAGCTCAATTGAGGCGGAAGATCTAAACGATAAGCAACGGTTCCAACACGCTCCAAGATTTCGAAAGGACCAATATACCGCGGGTTTAGCTTTCCGCGTTTCCCAAAACGAATTACAACTTTCCAAGGTGCGACTTTTAACATTACGCGATCACCGACTTGAAATTCAAGGTCGTTGCGTCGTTTGTCTGTATAGCTCTTTTGACGACTTCGGGCCGTCCTAAGCCTATCTCGGATTTGAACGATTTTCTCGGTGGTTTCGTGAATGAGTTCGGGTCCGGTGATTTGTACGTCGCCTACTTCGGCCCAACAAAGAGGTGAACGACATTTTCGGCCATATAGCGCTTCAAAAGGTGCGGCTTTAATACTCGCGTGATAACTATTGTTGTAAGAGAACTCGGCGAGAGGTAAGTGCTTGTCCCAAGCTTTTCCGAAATCAACCACGCAAGCTCATAACATGTCCTCTAAGGTTTGAATTGTACGTTCGCTTTGTCCATCGGTTTGAGGATGATATGCGGTGCTCATGTCTAAACGCGTTCCCAATGCTTCTTGCAAAGTACGCCAAAATCTAGAAACGAAACGGCCATCTCGGTCGGAGATAATCGATAAAGGTACACCGTGTCGGGCTACAATCTCCTTAATGTAAAGTTGTGCAAGTTTCTCCATTTTGTCCGTTTCTTTCATGGCAAGGAAGTGTGCGGATTTGGTGAGACGGTCAACAATAACCCAAATGGTATCATAACCGCCTGTCGTTTTTGGTAGCTTGGTGATAAAATCCATCATTATCCTTTCCCACTTCCATTGCGGGATCTCGGGTTGTTGAAGTAGTCCGGACGGTCTTTGGTGTTCGGCTTTGACTTTGGAACATGTCAAACACTTGGAAACATAAGTAGCTACGTCCTTTTTGATGTTCGGCCACCAATATAGTTGTTTAAGGTCGTGGTACATCTTATTGGCACCGGGGTGAATCGAGTATCGTGACTTATGGGCTTCGTCTAAAATAAGGCTTCGTAGGTCCCCATAACTAGGCACCCAAATCCTTCCGGCGTAATATCGGAGTCCGGTCTCCCTAATTTCGAATCGAGAGACGAGAATGTTCAAGAGCTCGTGTGAAAGGTTTTCATCCTTGAGAGCCTCATCTTGGGCTACCCGAATTTGGCTATTAAGGTTTGTGTGGATGGTGATGTTTAAGGCTCGGACACGAAGAGACACCGCTCTTTCTTTTCGACTTAATTCATCGGCTACTACATTTGCCTTCCCGGGATGGTAACGAAGCTCGCAATCGTAATTGTTTAAGGTTTCAATCCACCTTCGTTGTCTCATGTTTAGTTGCTTTTGATCGAAAATGTGTTGGAGACTTTTGTGGTCGGTAAAGATAGTACTCTTGGTTCCATAAAGATAGTGTCTCCACATTTTAAGTGCAAAGACAACGGCTCCGAGTTCGAGATCATGAGTCATGTAATTCCGTTCATGAATTTTTAGTTGTCGAGAAGCATAAGCAATGACTTTCGTTTGTTGCATCAATACACACCCAAAACCATGTTTCGAGGCATCGCAATATACAACAAAGTCATCATTGCCTTCGGGAAGTGACAAGATAAGAGCGGTGGTTAGCTTCGTTTTCAAGATTTGGAATGCGGATTCATGTTCGGTTGCCCAAAGGAATTTTCTTCCCTTATGAGTTAACATGGTTAGAGGACGAGCAACCAAAGAAAAATCCTTGATGAATCTACGGTAGTATCCGGCGAGACCCAAGAATTGACGAATGTGAGTAGGAGTAGTAGGAGTCTCCCATTTGCTAATGGCTTCGATTTTCGTTGGATCGACTTTAATACCTTGGTCACTTACAACATGACCAAGAAATTGAACTTCCTTTAACCAAAATTCACACTTGGAGAATTTGGCATAGAGTTGTTCTTGTCTTAAAAGTTCAAGCACAAGTCGGAGGTGTTCCTCGTGTTCTTCTTCGCTTTTTGAATAGACTAAAATATCATCGATGAACACGATAACGAATTTGTCAAGATACGGTTTGCACACGCGGTTCATAAGATCCATGAACACCGCCGGTGCGTTAGTGAGACCAAATGGCATTACAAGAAATTCATAACTACCATAACGAGTTCGGAAAGTGGTTTTGGAGACATCTTCCCCCTTAACCCTTAATTGATGATAACCCGAGCGGAGATCGATTTTCGAATATACACAAGACCCTTGTAGTTGATCAAAGAGGTCATCGATGCGAGGAAGAGGATATCGGTTCTTAACCGTCAATTTATTTAGTTCACGATAATCAATGCACATTCGTAGGGATCCGTCTTTCTTTTTAACAAACAAAATCGGAGCGCCCCAAGGTGAATGGCTAGGTTGGATAAAACTACGGTCAAGTAGTTCTTGGATTTGACTTTGCAATTCTTGCATTTCGGATGGAGCAAGTCTATACGGTGCACGTGCTACGGGTGCGGCTCCCGGAATAAGATCGATTTGGAATTCAACCGGTCGATGAGGTGGAAGACCCGGCAATTCGTCGGGAAATACATCGGAAAAGTCACTAACAATTGGCACATCATCGATATGCTTCTCATAGGACTCGACTTTCTTAACGTGGGCAAGGATCGCAAAACAACCCTTACGGAGTAGTTTTCTAACTTTAAGGCACGAAACGAGGTTGAGTCTGGTGCAACTCTTATCGCCATAAACAATCAAAGGTTCACCATTCTCGATAGGAATTCGGATTGCGTTAAGATCACAAAGGATGTGAGATTTCGTTTTGACTAACCAACTCATACCGATTATTACATCAAAGCTTCCTAGTTCTATGGGTATCAAGTCAATTTCAAATTCTTTACCCAAAATGTTTATCGTACACCCCCGGTAATATGTGTCGGCACTTAATAGTTTCCCGTTAGCCACTTCAATGGTATAAGTGGTATCTAATGGAAGAGGTGGAGTGCTAAAAGAATGAGTTAAAGTCTTGGATACAAAGCATTTATCAGCACCCGAATCGAATAAGCAAGAGACATAAGAATTGTTGAGAAGAAACGTACCCGTGACTAGTTCAGTGTCATCCCGGGCTTCCTCGGTGTTGATGTTGAAAGCTCGGCCGCGCGTATTGGGGTTATATTTCTTCTTTGGGCATGCATTTCTATAATGACCCGTTTGGCCACATTTGTAACAAGTGCCCGTCTTTGGTGCATTGGGCCACTTTCGAGCGACGGGAGTGGCACTTTTACAATCGTTGGCCTTATGACCAACTCCTTGGCACCGATGGCAAATTAGCTTACTACATTCGCCAAAGTGATGTTTGTTGCATTTGTTGCAAAAAGGTAGATTCCCGGCATAACCCTTCTTGCCGTCGGAGGTGAAAGATTTCTTGGCAAAGTTGTTGTTGCTTGATTGGGGAGCTTCCCATTTTCTTTTGTTGCCGCCCGATTTATCCTCGGCCTTAGGTGCCGAAACTACGATTTCGTCAACCGTTTCTATCAATTTGCGGGCCATGTTCAAGGCCTCTTGATGATTAGTGGGTTTGGATGACATTACTCCGTGTTTGATACTCTTTGGAAGACCATCCATGTAAATTCAACCCTTAAAGCTTCGGGGTTCACAAGATTTGGGCACATCAAGGCTAGTTCGGAAAATCGTTGATTATAAGCCTTGAGATCATTTCCGATCGCCTTTAAAGTTCTTAGCTCTTGTTCGAGCCTTCGGGTTTCTTCACGAGGGAAATATTCGACAATCATCTTTTCCCTCAAGTCGGCCCAAGAGAGGGCGTGAGCTTCATCGGTACCCACCGATTGTACATAAGTATTCCACCATGTAAGAGCGACACCGGCGAAGGTGTGAGTGGAGTATTTGACCTTGTCTTGGTCCCGACAACCGCTTATGCTAAAGACGGCTTCCGTTTGCTCAAACCATCGGGTGAGCACGACCGGTCCCCCGGTTCCATCAAAAGTGTGAGGTTTGCACCCCATGAAAGCTTTATAGGAGCATCCCTCGTTTGAGTTACCGGCTCCATTGTTGTTGTTGTTGTGGTTGTTGTTATTATTGTTGTTGTTGTTGGATGAGTGACCGGCCATGGCCGCATCTACGGCGGTAGCTATCATCCGTTCGAGAGCTTGTTCGGGAGTTTCATTGCGGCGTACACGACGAGGAGCCATTGTTCCTTCAAGACACAAGAATATCATTGATTAGTATTCTCAATAATACTAACCGTGATATAGAATAAAGATAAAGAGAAGTTTTTCCTCGACTCGCCTTAAATTCTTTATGCCATAATGTCGGAACATTCATATGAGTCACCGTAATATAATCCCGGAAATTATATTACCCTGATTCATATGTGCATTCGACATTATTCTATAAAGTCAAGGTGGCGTGTCAATCAAATTAAACAACGTGAGATTAAGATGAACTAAGAGTAGATATGAGTAGAAGCGTTCGAGTATAAATGCACAAGTAGTCAAGTAATTCCTACTTCAAGTCTATATGCCGGTTGTAGTCTAGACTCACCAATGTACCCTATGACTCGAGGTTGACACCAATGAACTCTAAATCCCTACAACCAACGCTCTGATACCATCTGTAGCGACCCGACCAAATCATGTTTGACGGCGCCGTCTACTTAGGTCCCGTTACGTGGTCATAAGTCTTTAAAACAACGTTTGACCAAAAGATATGTCGCATTCATTTCAAATGTAAAGATTGTTCAAAGTTTACGAGAATAGTTCCACCACAAGTTACGATACAAAGTTTTAAGTACAAATGAAACTTATGCGACACAATTTAAAAGTAGTCAAAAGACGCTCCATGTATGCATATATACTCGACATCCAATGCAAGTATCAAAATAATGAGCGGAAGCATGTATCATGTATCGTTCAAGGACCTGAGAAAAACATAGAAATCTGTCAACGAAAACGTTGGTGAAATCATAGGTTTAAGTAAGTAAGTACAAGTGAACCACAAGATTTGCATCAATGAATTAATAGTAATACATTCCAAAAGTTTGTTTCACGAGCACCCAATTATCAATGCTTAACATTTCCTTCCATTGAACCCCATCACTTAGTGCTAGAACATACACTGTTTCTCGAAAATATATTTCATTCGTAAACGGTAGCGAACCGTTTGAATGAGGGTTTGTCAAACCCATATGGATCCATACAACATAAGTTCTCGCTTACACCCGGCAAGTGTAACTAATGATAATCGAATTGAGGATTTTGTTCTAAACTCGTATGTAGAATGTTTGTTTTCCTGTACTTGTGTTCACTTAGTAAAGAAATGTTTATGTTTTCTCATCCCAAATGTAAGTTCAAAAGAGTAAAAGTGGGACTATGATCTCACCTTGAGTGCACGTACGAAAAGTACTTCACAAAATAACGTGTGCGAAGGATAGTGCTAGTCTTGACCTAAACAAATAGGTCGTATCAATAACGGTAAACACGATAGGTCAAAGATGTTCAATTAGTCCTATGGCTCGTTACGACTCGATTATGTAGCATGTGAAATCAAATTGTCAAGTTTCATGCAAGGTACAAGTATATAAACAAGTTAGGAAGGTTGCATAATCATTTGGTTAAGTTTGACAAAAAGTCAAACTTTGGTCGGTCAAAGTCAACGAAAAAGTCAACACGTTCGGGTCGGGTCCCGAACTATTTTTCTGAGGTTTTTAATCATGTATGAGCATGTTAGGACAAGTTACATGTGAATCGGAGGTGCGTAGCATAGCAAACATTATTCGAAAATTGACAAAGTTGGACAGACCATAATGGCGCGCCGCGCGGGTATATGGCGCGCCGCGCCATTATCTGTGCAGAGAGTTCTGGCAGTTTTTAAGTTTTATGCACGAACCTAACTTCAAACAATCACCATTTATGATCCGCAAACAATCAAGACAAGTATCTTATACCGTTGGGAAGGTAATTTGATGAGGAAAACAACTAAACACATTTCATTAATCAATCTACCTATTACAATAACCAAAACCGCATCTAATGCTTAACATTAACCGCATACAAGTTCATAAATGCAATTCAATGATTCGGGCAACCAATTTACATGAATGATATGCCAGTTTCGAAGGTAATCAAGCATATAATCCAACTAAACACTTACCAATAATAATCCATGGCATTCAATGCATCAAAAGTCCATTTCAAGTTCATCAAACCCTAACCCAAATTCACCAAAATCAATAATCAAGTTCATGAAGTTTTCTAAGGCAACCTACACATCAAATTGAAGCTAGTGATACTAGGAACACAATTAGAACATGAACTTTTAACATCTAACAACATATGATCATCCAAAATTCAAGAACAACACACCAAAATTCAAGTTCATGCTAGTTATACTAAAACAACGAGATCGAGCATACAAATTACATACACGACATCACAATGAGCCATAGACACTAACTAACACCATTTCAAGTCAAAAACACGAATTTAGAGAAATCTAGAGTTTTAGAAATGTTACCCAAATGAGATGAAGTTGGTACCAAAATGAAGAGGATGAAGAGAGGATTACGAATATGTAATTTATTTTGTTGTAAGCCTCCTAGATCGGATTTAGATGATGATTGAATGCATTTGGAAATGGTGTGTGTGTTCTTGCTAGAGAGAAAGAGAGAGAGATGGAGATGATAATGAATGAGTGAAAGGGGTTTGACCCTTTGACCTAGTCAAGGGTTTGATCCCGTGTCAAGTTTAGTCCCTCAACTTTCGTTCGGGTGCGTGAATTACCTAAACGAGATAATTTAAATAGCGTATCAACGGGAGATGTAATAAACATATAACGGACTTTATATTAGTATAACGGAAAAGTAAATGGAAAAAGGCGGGATGTTACAGTAACAGATGTAACGATTATAATACAACAAGTAAACAAGGCAGTAATGCAAATTTTCATATCATCTCAAAAGAGCGCAACACGCATACAAACACTTCAAAGAAAAATTACAACTAAGAACTGATTATTTGTAGAGCGCTTGAGTCCTTGTCCTTCGACATATCCACTAAGGGTGGAATAGTCACCGACTCGAGTGCCTCTAACGCTATAGTTCCCTCGACAATGGCACCACCTGAAACCTTCTTTTGAAGAACTTGATTGAGAGCTGGGGGAAGCTCGACATGCTTCTTGATGGACTCCCAAAACCTGTATCTCTCCGCTGCCCTAATGGCGCTTGCTGCTTTGCTAGAAAGCGCGTTCACGCATGAAGAATTACAAGCGTGGGAGACTAAAGTTGGGAGGCCATTTTTCAAAATAATGAATTGTTCCCAAGCGTACGCCCGCGCTTCTTCAACCTTTAAAAGCTGGGTAGCTTGCTCCTCAGTAGTGTTTCGAAGATTACCATTATTAATTTTCAATGACTCTAGACTAGCCACCAGTTCCTAACAGCATCGATCTTTGGACAAAGCCTCCTTCTTCGATTTCACAAGAGCATAGTCTCGGCGTCAACCCGTGTTTTCTGCTCAGCATCGAGATCATCCCTCAAACGATTGATTTTTTCACTCGTTTCGCTAGTGCTCACTGAATCTTGTGTTGAACCACCTTCACTCGTCAATGCCGCATGCTTGGTCCTGATCCTATGGTAGTCTCGGCAGAAGTTCACCAGGGATGTCTGGATATCCATGTGAAGATCTACCTCTAGAGGGATGTCAAAATAAGAAAGCCCGCAAAAAGGCACAACCCGAGACATGAAATTAAACTGCGAGGCGGTAACATCGTGAGGAACATTCAAAAATTCCCTGATGTTGCTAAACTGCATAATCTGATCCGCATGTAGCGCGGACCTAGAAGGCAACGAACACCTCTCCTAGCCACCACCTTCGGTACCATCCAACCCTTTGTACAGAGAAAAAGAGTCAACATGAGGCACAACAATTAACGACATAATGTATAATAAGCAAATGGCTATGTCGGAAAGAAACTTTCTTTTTTTCTTTTTCTTACGAGATTTTTCCTTCTCACCGTCCGTATTATCCATTCTCTTCTCTTTTTCCCATGATCAGGAATACCAGACTCTAGAGGAACTTCAGTCTGAGCGTGAGGCGGAGTGGAAACCCCGCCACCTTGTCTAATGATCTGTTCTTGATCATCGCCATCACCCACGGCGCCGCCTTCTCCGCCGCCTACGGCGCCACCTTCACCACCACCACTGGCGACCTTCGACATTACCAGTGGTACCACCTGCATGTAACACGCTTGGACCAGGCATAGTTGTAACATTATTATTTTTCCCTAAAGTTTGTTTATGTGTTATTATCTGCTTTTATTTTAATATAATGTTTATTATTATTTGGTATGTGGTTAAGACCAATTTGTGACAAGGGTCACAGAACAGGTTTATTTATTTAAATTGGACTCCGTTGGAGCTGCCTAACGACATACGAAAGATATCATATAACTAATAAATACCTGTGTGTTGTGGGGTATTGGTTTTAACCCCACTTAATTGCCTTGCAACTCATGTTTCTTTCATTTTCTAGAAATTCCATCAAATACACCTCATTCTTCATCTCATTCACATACGAAGCCCTAATCTCTAAATATCGTTCTTGAGCTTAAATCGGTTACATCATTTTATTCCTTATCATCTACTGATTCTATTAAGGTTAGAATAAGGAGATTTAGTTCTTGAATCTTTGTAAAAAGTGAGTTTTTGTGTTAGTTTGTTAAAAGTGTAATTTTGGGTCAAAACCTTTGATTTTGATGTTATTTTGATGTTAAAGTTGTGGGTTTATAGTCTAAACTCTGTTGTAGTCAAGTTGTGGTTGGTTTAGGGGTTAAAAACGAGCTCTAGAGCAAGAATTGGAGACTTTAGCTTGAAATCCGTAACTTTGTTCATCTTCTGCTGCAGATGAACTCAGTCGGCCGAATTTCTATCGGCAGTCGAGACCCTCGCCAATTGAGTTGACCATCGACCGATGGGTTTCTTTAGTGACTACTAACCGATTGACTTGACACTCGACCAATTGTGTATTGACAGTCAGCCGATTGTCTCTGTCTGTTGACCGATGGTGTATAGAACTTGTAATTTTCTTAAGTGTTGTTTCCTAGCCGTTATGCTGCATGTGTGTCTAATTTTATTAAGTACACTTTAGTAGTTAGGATCGTGATTTTAGTATGATTTGTATTTTGTATGTCATACATGTGGGCGTGTTAAACCATTCCGTTGAATAAAAATGTGGCTTTGTAAGGTGTTGATAGATGTAAACCTTTTTGTTAATGATTCAGTAGTATCATCACTATTCTTGGAATAAAGTTACTGACTTATATTATCTTTACTCAGGTGATAAATACAGATAGAAGGCTCGGAAAGATTAGACCTTTGAGAACATTCGGTTGCTAGTGTTCAGTGAGTGGGAATACCCGTTAATTCATAGTATAGAGTAGCTAGTTATCCTTGTGCCATGCTAGTTTGGATTGCCACGCTACTCTTGATGTTGGATACTGAATGTTATCATATATGCCGATACGTGTTTGCTTTCTGTGATAACCCTAGTACGTCTCTATCGAGTTAGCGGTAGGTAGAGATCAACCTAGTTCAAAGGTTCGGTTCCTTAAGGTAGAGGGATCTGTATAAGTTTGAACGACGCATACGCTGCGTATGGAGGACTTATACGATTCGTTATGGGAAGGAACTTTTGGTAAACCCAGTATGATCAACTGTGGTTAATGGCTCGGCAAGGCCGCCGGAGTCTCTTATGACAATACTAGTGGTTTGTGTGCTTTAGATGTATGACATGATGTATGACGGTGCTATATACTATTGTTAATTGTTAGTGACATTCACTTTGCTTCGTGCAAACCCCTTCATCTCCTCCCTGAAGGTTGTTAGCTTATCAGATTACATGTTTTGGGGAGTTGAAGGGCGTGCTGGTGTTATATTTGTCATGAAGTCAACTTTGATGTTTGTATAATTATGTATTTGTAATCTTGTTTTAAGTGACACTTGAATTTCTGTAATAATGTAATAACTTAAATGGTAGTGTTTTTTTATTATTAATGTTAAATTACTTCCGTTGTGAATTTAAAAAAAATGACCGATGTCACAAGTTGGTATCAGAGCATAGGTTTGGCAGCATGCACATTGTGATTGAATGAAATGTTCCCAAACTCTATAAAAGTCATGTCAAATATAGCACGCAGGGGATGTGCCAAATGAGTGTTTGTGCAGGATGTATGTTAGTCCGTAAGTACTAACCGATTATATACTAAACTTTGGTCTGAGATGTTGTGGTAGTGCATAAATGGTAGACAACGAGAATGATGCTACTGGCCCCATCGCCCCCGGAACTTTCAGAGCCCCTGAAGATGGGCATGTGTCATTAGAGGAAGAGACACCTCAGAAAATTATTGACCTACAGAGTCAGTTGCAGGAAGCTTGAGATCGAATTAAAGAGCTTGAACATCAACAACAAGTACAAACAAACCTTAATACTACAACATTGAACCCAGCAATTCCTCCAAATCTTTACCCACAATATATGGAAGTTCCTCACAACAACACTTTCCACAAACTTAATATCAATATGCGCTACCAAATGAGCTACCATCCCAATACAATCAGCCATTCCCAAACCAAATGATGTACCTATTTCAAATACCAATGTAACAATCTACAATGTTTGAAAAACCAATAAAAAGTGTACATACAAGCCGTTTCTCGAATGTAAACCCCCTGAATTTAGTGGTCATACAAATCCTACGTTGACATACCAATGGCTCAGAGAAGTCGAACATGCTTTGGAGGCTTGTCAGTGTGAGCCTGAATTAAGGGTGTTGTATGCTAGCCGTATGCTTAAAGGTCTGGCTATGAAATGGTGGGATTTTATCATTGCTTACTTACCAATGGAACAATTCAATCAGATAACTTGAGAGCAATTTCATGCAAAGATTTGTGAACAATATTGTTCAGAATACGAGATGGAAAGGTTGAAGACTGAATTCTTGAGTATGAGAATGACATATGATATGACAATTGATGATATTTTTCGGGATTTTACTACTAAGCTAAGATTTGTTCAGCAGTGGGTACCCAATGAGAAAGATAAAGTTCAGTATTTTGTAAGAGTGATTAAGTGGGAATATTGAACAATATCAAGGTTTGCTTCAACTCTATCTCAAGCTCATGAGATGGCGAAGGCTACAAAAGGTGATATCTAGGTTGTAAGAAGCGCAAGGGTAGGAAATGGTTCTTTTGGGGGAAGGTCTGACAGTCAATCAAGTTATCAGTCCAGTCAGCAGTCAAGCCGACAGATGGATCAACATTCTAAGAAATCAAGTGGCCGTAATCAGAAGGGAAAATCGGGTATGAGCGGGCTGAGTTCAAATCAAAAAAATTGGTATTTTGCCAGTAAATCAACTCATTTTAGACCGTGTTCTCCGATGACACGAAGGTGTTTGAGATGTGGGGTTGTGGGTCATGAATCGAATTATTGTTCTTTTAAAGCTAATGTTTGTTGCAATTGTCACCAAAAGGGCCATATAGCAACTTATTTTCCATCCGCGTCTAGAAGCAACTCCGAGGAGGGGTCAGGGGCAAGGTCAACGTCAATTGGGGGGGGGGGGATCTTCTACTTCTACTACAAGGTAGAAAGAAAGAATCCTCCATTAACAGAAGCAAGGGCATTTCAGATGACGGTAGATGCTGCAACTGCTACCGATGACATCATAACTGGTATGTTCTTGGTTAACTCCTTTCCAGCTCGTGTATTGTTTGATTCATGGGCGAGTCACTCATTTTTGTCCTTAGACTTCTGTGATAAGTTAAAGTTGCTTGTTAGAGTATTAGATGATGTCACGACCCCGCCCGACGCCTTCGGGGCGTGCCGTGATCCATAGGTCCCAACAACATTTGTACATCGGTTAGCCAGCTCAGCTGACTCTCGTGATGTGATTATCCATATCTTCATCCAAAGTGCGGAAGCGTAACATTAAATACTTGAGAATACATGTATAAAATTACGGTCAACATAACGTTGGCGAGTTCAAAGGTTTTATTTACACAAGTAAAACGATTTGACCACAAGGGTTCACAGTATAAATCAGTTTGTGATATGTCATGAAAATAGTTTAAAAAGGTTTCACAGATCACCCATAAGTTGTTGGTAAAATGAATCAGAAGTTCTCAAGTTTATAAATAGCTTACTAGTAACATCGATCGTTAGATTTGAAATTCATAAATAATTTAGACGTAATATGATCTTAAGCTTTCAGATACGCAAAAGCTTCATAGTTCGTAACATTACAATATTATAAATAGTTCCACGAACTATAATATTTCACAGTCATGAAGTTCATAAACGGTCTTCAAATTGTTTTTGTGGACCACAAGATTTGAAAGTATAACAACAATTCAAGTTTAAGCTAGTTTCCAAACGTTTATCAATTTGGTTCGAAAACAGTCAAAAATATGTTCTATATGAGGGAGCTTCCAATATTGAACTTAACATTTTAGATACCGAAGTATCCGTACCCGAAAAGTCTGGTCACTCACAGTCCAAAAGTGACCCGTTACGAAGTCTGAGCATCTGATAACCTAGAAGGCCTATCCTGATGTGCTTGTCAACCCAGATGGATCTATCCCCGTTATTTGTGTTTACCAAATCCAGGTAATTAACAATATTAGAATCGGGATTTTAGTGGACTTTAAAAGTTACTCCGTAGAATATAGTTTAGTTACTCATGTCCACAGCGTAAAACATAGATCAAACACGATTCTCAACTCAAATCACAAAACACTTAAAAAAGAGACTACAAACTTTTTTTTATAACAAACTACGAAATACATAAAGTGTACCAAATAATAAGCATGTTTTGAAAAACATAAAGCATGTATAAAACAGTAAGCACGATTCTCAACCTAAAAATATTGAAAAAGGGAACTATGAACTCACTTATAACGAAATTTATAAAATCATAAAGCATAGTAATACATAAAGAATGTATTAAAAATATTTAGCATGTATTCTCACCCCAAAAATGAAAACAGTAAAAAGGGACTATGAAACTCACAAAGCAATAAACAAGTGTTCGTGTTGTCAGTCGCGGTGTCGAAGCCAACTGATGAAATCCGAGACATTGTACCTAGGTCAATTGGGTTAGGTCAGAGATTATATTATACTAAATATAGTGTTTGATTAAGTTTATGATCTGATTTGGTAAGTTTTACGTATTCGTTTTGGGCTTTTGATTTCGTAAGTTACATGTTTTTCATAGTTTATGTTTTAATGATTTTTTGATTTGATTCACCAACTTCCCATAAGTATAAATCATTGAGTTTTTATTCAAATATGATGATTCCACTTTTACAAGTTAGATTTTTAAGTCCTCTAAACAACCAAGTAAGTGTGGTAACTTAATTCAAAGTAAAAGTTAGTTAAAATGACCATTTTCTACAAGTGTGTAAAACAATCATGTTTTACACTATAAGCTTCTACACAAGCTTAAAAATAGCAAAACTCCTTTGTTTTAATTAAGACTTTTGCAAAGGACATTTAAAATGTAAATGAACACACATTCAAAAGGAATCATCTCCAGGTTATTGTTAACATAGTTTTTAAGAGTGATCTTTATGATCAAAATATGACTTCAACAAAAATATGTGTCAACTTGTGGTGACCATTTTGCAATATTTACTCAATGGATTTTGGTGATTCAAGACAATAACTCATTTCTCCATATCAATGTTTAATCTTGACTTATGCAAGGTCTTTTAGACCATGTTCAGATTGGCTCAGATCTGGACCATGAGTCACCAAATAAAAATGAAAACTACCTTTTTCTTTTTCGAAAATTAAGAAAATTTTACAAGAGTTCATATACATATATATGAACAACATATCTTAAAATGAGCTTCAAAAAAGTTTAAGTCGGTTTTTAAGTCGTGATCCCAAAACAGTATTTGGGACAAATTTGGATTAAGTGCTGTTTATATGTTCGATCCACTTTTACATGTGTTTAAATTACCAAATATTAATCCTTTATTAGTTTTATGTATTATAAGATAAGTTCAAGTTATTCACCTTCAAATGATGATAATTTTCTGAAAAAAATAAGATGGAGGTTATGAAGATCTTGAAAATGAAGATCTTGAAGATGACGATAATACAATCTTTAATTAATATATATGTATATGATTAAAGTGTATACTTATGCATTATTATAGTTCATAATGTATATGTGTAGGCATAAGGGTGTGTTTAAGGGTTTGTATGATTGTATAAACCTCAAGAAAAATCCAAGACGCGAAAATAACAGTTTGCTTATCATGTCGGGAATTCTATACAATCGATTTAGTTTGAGAAAACCTAACCAGAAAAGTTGGGATCATCACAGATGCGCCTTTGAGAATAGAAGTAGCTGATGGTAAATCGTTTCCATGAACATCATCTGTGTCTGGAGTTCCCATCGAGATTGATGGCCATCCTTTCCCTATTACATGTTTAGTGATGCATATACCTAGCTTTGATATAGTCGTAGGAATGAACTGGTTAAGTTCGAATATGGCTAGTATCAAGTTCCATAAGAAGATCATTTCTTTCCCTTTGGTCGATGGGTCTCAGGTTGTAGCTTGGGGAAAGTGTGGTGGATTAAACTTTCCTATGGTTTCCTAATGAAAGGCACCGAAGGAAATATTAAAAGGATGCAATTCGTTTTTGGCCCATGTGATTGATGTTAAATAAGGAGAAGAAGCAGGTGTCTGATATTTCAGTTGTGTCATAATTTCCATAAGTGTTTCCAGATATTTACTAGGGTTACCTCCGGTGCGTAAAGTAGAATATAAAATCAATTTGGTACCAGGCGCTACGCAGGTAGCAAAAGCTCCTTATAGATTAGCTCTATCATAAATCCGAGAAATGATGTCTCGGATTCAAAAACTATTAGTTAATGGGCTTATTCAACCAAGTTTATTGTCATGGGGTGCTTCTATTTTGTTTGTGAATAAGAAGGACGGGTTTCTTCGAATGTGTATAGACTTCGTGATTTGAACAAGATAACGATAAAGAATAATATCCATTACTGAGAATAGATGGCATATTCGATCAATTATTTGATGCATCTTACTTTTCAAAGATTGATTTACATTCAGGGTATCATAGGGTTAGAGTTATAGAGACTGACATACCGAAAATACCGTTTAGATCGAGGTATGTGCACTATGAATTTCTAGTTATGTCATTCGGGTTAACGAACGCACCAGCACTGTTTATGGATATAATGAATAGAGTGTGTTGCCAGTACCTCGATAAATTTGTGAATGTTTTTATAGATGACATTTTAATATATTCGAAAATAGAAAGTGGTCATGCTACGCATTTGAGGTTAGTATTAGAGCTACTAAAATGAGAACAGTTGCACGCGAAGTTCTCCAAGTGTGAATTTTGGTTGCGAAAAGTGCAGTTTTTGGGTCATGTGGTTTGTGAACAGGGTATTTAAGTAGATCAGTCTAAGATAGAGGCAGCAATGAATTGGAACTCACCGAAAAATCTGACAGAAATCAAAAGTTTTCTCGGTTTAGCAGGTTATTACCGCATATTTATCAAAGACTTTTCGAAAATAGCGGGTTCATTGAATAAGTTGACTAGAAAATACATAGCCTTTCAATGGACTAACGAACAAGAAAAGGCTTTTCAGACTTTTAACAATTGTTATATCAAGCGCCAGTTTTAGCTTTTCCAGAGGGTTCCAAAGATTTTGTGTTTTATTGTGATGCGTCACACACTAGTTTGGCTGTGTTTTGATGCAGAAAAATAAGGTTATAGCTTATGCCTCACGACAGTTAAAAGATCATGAATAAAATTACCTACCCATGATTTAGAGTTACCTGTAGTTATTTTCGACCTAAAACTGTGGAGACACTATTTATATGGTACACATTGTGAAATTTATACAGATCATAAAAGTCTCCAGTATATCTTTTTGCAGAAAGAATTGAATATGCGTGAATGTCAATGGCAAGAACTGATTAAAGATTATAATTGTGAAATTAAATATCATCCAGGTAAAGAGCTGATGCATTGAGTCGCAAGAAGACAATTGAAAAAATTCGATTTATGAGGATTGAGATCGTTTTAGATTTAATTGACTGATTGAACCAAAATTTGACCTATGCAATGACACTAGAGGATGAAAGACGTATAATGATCGAATTTGGGTGCCTTTGATAGGAGATTTGAGGGATTTGATCCTTACAAAAGCACATAAATCTAGATTAACAGTACATCCGGGTAGTACAAAGATATATAGAGATCTGAAAACTTTGTATTGGAGGCCGACAATAAAGACAAATGTTGCTAATTTGGTTGAAAAATGTCATATTAGTGCGCAAGTCAAAGCAAAACACCAGAAACCATTTGGGTCTTTGAAACAATTAGAAATTCCTGAGTGAAAATGGGATCATATTATGATGGATGTCGTTACAAAGCTATCCCGAGCCCAAAAAGGTCATTACATGATCTGGGTGATAGTGGATCGTCTGACAAAGAGTGCTCACTTTTTAGCTACTCGTGAAACCGCCTCTTTAAGTGATTTAGCAGATTTATACTTGAAAGAAGTAGTCAGCATATATGGTGTGCCGTTGTCTATAGTTTTCGATGGAGATACTAGATTTGTATCGAACTTCTGGAAGAGTTTAAAATAGAATCTAGGTACACGTGTAAATCTAAGTATAGATTATCACCCACACACAGACGGTCAGAGTGAACGAATAATTCAGACACAAAAGGATATGTTAAGAGCATGTGTTCTGGAATATGGTGGTTCTTGGGATTCGCACCTCCCACTGATAGAGTTCGCCTATAATAATTCGTATCATTCGAGTATCGAAATGCCGTCGTATGAAATGTTGTATATGGTCGCAAGTGTAGAACTCCTACTTGTTGGTTAAAAGTAGGTGAGAAACAGTTCGCATGTCCAGAAATTGTTCGGATAATAGCTGAAAAAGTCGTGATTGCTCGCGAAAAGTTAAAGCCTCCAGAGACCGATAGAAAATGTATGCGGATCCGGGGCGCTGACCGGTAACCTTAACTATTTGAAATATGTGTATTTGAAGGTTTCTCCTTGGAAGGGTGTTATTAGATTTGGTAAACTAGGCAAAGTAGCTCCAAGGTTTATTGGTCCATTCATAATTCATGAGATTTTGAATTATCAAACCGTAGTCTTAGATCTTCCTTATGATTTAGCGGGAATTCATAACAGTCAATGTGTGCTACTTAAGAAAATGTAAAGTCGAGGATGAAAGTTAGATTCTTCCAATGAAAGATTTAAAAGTATATATGACCAAGAAATTAATTGAAGAGCCGATTAGGGTAATTGATCGAAATATTACCAAGTTGAGAAAGAAGCAGATTCCAATGGTATTGGTGGAGTGGCGGCACAGTTTAGGTGCCAACATGACCTGGGAAACTGAGGAGTTGATGAGAGCGCGCTACCCATATTTGTTTGACCTTGACCGTATTCTGATGATGGAATCTTCTTGAGGGGGTGGATTTGTAACACCCGTGGACCGTTCCTAGCTATAAAATTATTATGTTGCCATTAAGTTTGTTTATGTGTTATTAATGCTCTTATTTTAATATAATGTATATTATTATTTAGCTATGCCGTTAAGACCAGTTTGTGACAAGGGTCACAAAACAGGTTTGTTTATTTAAATTGGACTCCGTAGATGCTGCAACTACTACCGATAACGTCATAACCGGTATGTTCTTGGTTAACTCCTTGCCTGCTCGTGTATTGTTTGATTTAGGGGCGAATCACTCATTTATGTCCTTAGACTTCTGTGATAAGTTAAAGTTGTCTGTTAGAATATTAGATGTGCCTTTGAGAGTATAAGTAGCTGATGGTAAATTGGATCCATGCACATCATCTGTGTCTGGAGTTACCATCGAGATTGATGGCCATCCTTTCCCTATTACATGTTTGGTGATGCCTATACTTAGCTTTGATGCAGTCATAGGCATGAACTTGTTAAGTTCGAATAGGGCTAGTATCAAGTGCCATAAGAAGATTATTTCTTTCCCTTTGGCCGAAGGGTCTCGGTTTGTAGTTCGAGGGGAGCGCGGTGGATTTAACTTTCCTATGGTTTCCCTAATGAAAAGCACAAAAGAAAATATTAAAAGGAGGTGATTCATTTTTTACCTATGTGATTGATGGTAAGAAGGAGAAGAAGCAGGTGTTTAGAATATTAGATGCGCCTTTGAGAATAGAAGTAGCTAATGGTAAATCAGTTCCATGCACATCATCTGTGTTTGGAGTTATTATTGAGATTGATGGCCATCTTTTCCCTATTACATATTTGGTGATGCTTATCCCTAGCTTCGATATAGTCGTAGGCATGAACTGGTTAAGTTCGAATAGGGCTAGTATCAATTGCCATAAGAAGATCATTTATTTCCCTTTGGTGGATGGGTCTCGGGTTGTAATTCGAGGGAGGTGGATTAAATTTCTTATGGTTTCTTAATGAAAGGGATAGAAGGGAATATTAAAAGGATGCAATTCATTTTTGGCCTACGTGATTGATGTTAAGAAGGAGAAGAAGCAGGTGTCTGATATTTCAGTTGTGTCAGAATTTCCAGAAGTGTTTCCAGATGATTTACCAGGGTTACCTCCAGTGCGTGAAGTGGAATATAAAATCTATTTGGTACCAGATGCTACGCCAGTAGCAAAAGCTCCTTATAGATTAGCTCTGTCAAAAATTCGAGAAATGATGTCTCGGATTAAAGAACTGTTCGATAAGGGGTTTAGTAGATCAAGTTCTTCGTCATGGGGTGCTCCTGTCTTGTTTGTGAAAAAGAAGGATGGGTATCTTCGAATGTGTATAGACTACCATGATTTGAACAAGGGAACGATAAAGAATAAGTATCCATTACCGAGAATAGATGACTTATTCGATCAATTACATGGGTGCGTCTTACATTTCAAATTTTAATTTACGTTTTGGGTATCATCGGGTACGAGTTACAGAGACTGACATACCGAAAACAACGTTTAGAACGAGATATGGGCACTATGAATTTCTGGTTATGCCATTCGGGTTAGCGAGCGCGCCAGCACTATTTATGGATTTAATGAATAGAATGTGTCGCTAGTGTAGTGACCATAACTTTTCCATGATTATATATTAAATGAAAACTATATTTGCATGATTAAATGTTTTCAACATGTTAAGCAATCAAACTTGTTAAGACTTGATTATTTGAAATGAGTTTCATGTAGACAATTGACCACCCAAGTTGACCGGCAATTCACGAACGTTAAAACTTGTAAAAATTATATGATGATATATATATATGGATATATATATATATATATATATATATATATATATATATATATATATATATATATATATATATATATATATATATATATATATATATATATATATATATATATATATATATATATATAGTTAACATGATATTATGATAAGAAAGTATCTCACTAGGTATATTATAAATATAATGATTATCGTTATAACAACGTCTTACTAAATACATATGTATCATATTAAGATATTAATACGCCATGTTAACATGTTAACATAACAATTTAACATCTCATTTAAGTGTAATAACAATGGATCAATTACATTTAACAAGATCGTTAACTTAAAGGTTCCGAAACAACACTTACATATAACGACTAACGATGACTTAACGACTCAGTTAAATGTATATACATATATTGTATTAAGATGTATTAATACACTTTTGGAAGACTTCATGACATATATCAAAGTACTTCTACTTAACAAAAATGCTTACAATTACATCCTCATTCATTTTCATCAACAATTCTACTCGTATGCACCCGTATTCGTACTCGTACAATACACAGCTTCTAAGATGTATATATTATTGGTATATACACTCAATCATCAGCTCCTTAGAAGCCCATGTGAGTCATTAAATATGTGGGAACCATAATTTAGCAACTAGCATGAAATATCTCACAAAATTACAAAAAAATATTATAAATCATTCATGAATTAATTACATGAAAACAAACTTACACATCCTTTATATCTAATCCATATACCAACGACCAAAAACACCTACAAAAACTTTCATTATTCAATTATCTTCATCTAATTGATCTCTCAAGTTCTATCTTCAAGTTCTAAGTGTTCTTCAAAAATTCTATAAGTTATAGTTTCATAAAATCAAGAATACTATCAAGTTTGCAAGATTACTTCCAAGCTTTCTAATCCAATCCAAGTAATCATGTAAGCTCAAGAAATCTTTCTTATTTATAGTAAGATATCTTTCTAATACAAGGTAATACTCATATTCAAACTTTGATTCAATTTCTATAACTATAACTATCTTATTTCGAGTGGAAATCTTACTTGAACTTGTTTTCGTGTCATGATTCTACTTCAAGAACTTTCAAGCCATCCAAGAATCCTTTGAAGCTAGATCAATTTTTGTTACTTCCAGTAGGTTTACCTACTAAACTTGAGGTAGTAATGATGTTCATAACATCATTCGATTCATATATATATATAACTATCTTATTCGAAGATTTAAACTTGTAATCACTAGAACATAGTTTAGTTAATTCTAAACTTGTTCGCAAATAAAGTTAATCCTTCTAACTTGACTTTTAAAATCAACTAAACACATGTTCTATATATCTATATGATATGCTAATTTAATGATTTAAAACCTGGAAACACGAAAAACACCGTAAAATCGGACATACGCCGTTGTAGTAAGACTGCGGGCTGTTTTGGGTTTGATAATTAAAATCTATGATAAACTTTGATTTAAAATTTATTCTTCTGGGAAAATGATTTTTCTTATGAACATGAAACTATATCCAAAAATCATGGTTAAACTCAAAGTGGAAGTATGTTTTTCAAAATGGTCATCAAGATGTCGTTCTTTCGACGGAAATGACTACCTCTTTTAAAAAATGACTTGTAACCTGTATTTTCGACTATAAACTTATACTTTTTCTATTTAGATTCATATACTTAAGTTCAATATGAAACCATAGCAACTTGAATCACTCAAAACGGATTTGAAACGAAGAAATGACTGGTAAAACAAAATTGGATAAATTTGCTAGTTTTAGCTACGAAAATTTTGTAACAAATCTAGACTAAATATATCCTAACTAATTTATATTGTATTATACATATTATGAAATCTTGGGATACCATAGACACGTATACAATGTTTTGACATATCATATCGACCCATCTATATATATATTTCGGAACAACCATAGACACTCTATATGCAGTAATGTTTGAGTTAGCTATACAGGGTTGAGGTTGATTCCAAAATAATATATATACTTTGAGTTGTGATCGAGTCTGAGACTTGTAGACACTGGGTCGTGGATTGATTCGAGATAATATATATTGCTTTATTTCTATACATCTAACTGTAGACAACTAGTTGTAGGTTACTAACGAGGACTGCTGACTTAACAAACTCAAATCATTAAAACGTAATAAAAATGTTGTAAATATATTTTGAACATACTTTGATATATATGTACATATTTGTTATAGGTTCGTGAATCGACCAGTGGCCAAGTCTTACTTCCCGATGAAGTAAAAATCTGTGAAAGTGAGTTATAGTCCCACTTTTAAAATCTGATATTTTTGGAATGAGAATACATGCAGTTTTATAAATGTTTTACGAAATAGACACAAGTAATCGAAACTACATTCTATGGTTGAATTATTAAACCGAATATGCCCCTTTTAGCTTGGTAGCCTAAGAATTAGGGAACTAGCCCCTAATTGACGCGAATCCTAAAGGTAGATCTACGGGAACTAACAACCCCCATTCTGGAATTTGGAATGCTTTAGTACTTCTAGTTTATCATGTCCGATGGGTGTCCCGGAATGATGGGGATATTCTATATGCATCTTGTTAATGTCGGTTACCAGGTGTTCACTATATGAATGATTTTTATCTCTATGCAGTTTGCGAAATGCCTGATATGAGATGTGTTATAAAAATGAAATCTTGTGGTCTATTATTATGATTTGATAATATATAGGTTAAACCTATAACTCACCAACATTTTTGTTGACGTTTTAAGTATGTTTATTCTCAGGTGATTATTAAGAGCTTCCGTTGTTGCATACTAAAATAAGAACAGGATTTGGAGTCCATGCTTGTATGATATTGTGTAAAAACTGCATTCAAGAAACTTATTTCGATGTAATATTTTTTTATTGTAAACCATTATGTAATAGTCGTGTGTAAACGGTATATTTTAGATTATCATTATTTGATAATCTACGTAGTGTTTTTTTTAAACCTTTATCGATAAAATAGAAGTTATGGTTGTTTTAAAAATGAATGCAGTCTTTGAAAAACGTCTCATATAGAGGTCAAAACCTCGCGACGAAATCAATTAATATGGAACGTTTATAATCTATATGAACGGGACATTTCAGCTAGTACCTCGATAAGTTTGTGATTGTTTTTATAGACGACATTTAAATATATCTGAAAATAGAAAGTGATTATGCTACGCATTTAAGGTTAATATTAGAGCTACTAAAACGAGAACAGTTGTACGCGAAGTTCTCAAAGTGTGAATTTTAATTGCGGGAAGTTCATTTTTTGGGTCACGTGGTTTGTGAACAGGGTACTAAAGTGGATCAGTCTAAGATAGAGGCAGTAATGAATTGGAACTCACCGAAAAACCTGACAGCAATCAAAAGTTTTTAGGGTTTAGCAGGTTACTATCGCCGATTTATCAAAGTGTTTTCGAAAATAGCGGGTCTCTTGATTATGTTGACCAGAAAAGACGTAGCCTTTCAATGAACTAATGAACAAGAAAAGGCTTTTCAGAGTCTTAAATAGTTGTTATGTCAAGCACTGGTTTTAGCTTTGCAGAGGGGTCCGAAGATTTTGTGGTTTATTGTGATGTGTCACACACTAGTTTGGGCTGTATTTTGATGCAGAGAAATAAAGCTATAGCTTACGCCTCACGACAGTTGAAAGATCATGACCAAAATTACCCTACTCATGATTTAGAGTTAGCTGCAGTTGTTTTCAACCTAAAACTTTGGAGACACTATTTATATTGTACACATTGTTAAATTTATACAGATCATAAAAGTCTTCAGCATATCTTTTTGTAGAAAGAATTGAACATGCGTCAATGTCGATGGTAAGAACTGTTTAAAGATTAAGACTGTGAAATCAAATATCATCCAGGTAAAGCAGATGTGGTCGCTGATGCATTGATTCGCAAAAAGACAATTGAAAATTTTCGATTTATGAGGATTGAGATCGTTTCATATTTAATTGACCGAATGAAAACTGTTCAACTAGTAACTTTGAATGATGAAAATTTAAAGACTGGACAAATGACCAAACTAAAATTTGACCTATGCAAGGACACTAGAGGATTGAAGACCTATAATAATCGAATTTGGGTGCCCTTTCTTAGAGATTTAAGGGATTTGATCCTTACAGAAGCATATAAATCTAGATTAACAGTACATCCGGGTAGTAAAAGATGTATAGAGATTTGAAAACTTTGTATTGGTGGCCCAATGAAGATAAATGTTGCTAATTTTGTTAAAATATGTCATATTTGTGCGCAAGTCAAAGCAGAACACCAGAAATCGTATGGGTCTTTATGATAATTGGAAATTCCTGAGTGGAAATGAGATCATATTACAATAGATTTCGTAACCAAGCTACCCTGAACCCAGAAAGGACATGACATGATCTGGGTGATAATGAGTCGTCTGACAAAGAGTGCTCACTTCTTAGCTACTCGTGAAACTGCCTCTTTAAGTGGTTTAACAGATTTGTACTTGAAAGAAATGGTCAGCATATGGTGTGCCGTAGTCTATAGTTTCTGACAGAGATACTAGATTTGTATCAAACGAACAGTTTACAATAGAATCTAGGTACACGTGTAAATCTAAGTACAACTTATCACCCACATATAGACGGTCATAGTGAATGAATAATTCAGACACTAGAGGATACGTTAAGAGCATGCGTTCTAGAATATAGTGGTTCTTGGGATTCGCACCTCCCCCTGATAGAGTTCGCGTATAATAATTCGTATCATTCGAGTATCGGAATGCCGCCGTATGAAATGCTGTATATGATCGCAAGTGTAGAACTCCTACGTATTGGTTAGAAGCAGGTGAGAAACATTTTGCAGGTCAAGAAATTGATCAGATAAGAGCTGAAAAAGTCACGATTGCTCGCGAAAAGTTAAAAGATGCCAGACCCCGATAGAAGATGTATGCCGATCTGAGGCGCCGATCGGTAACCTTCACTATTGAGGAACGTGTATATTTGAAGGTTTCTCCTTGGAATGGTGTTAATAAATTTGGTAAACAAGGAAAACTAGCTCCAAGGTTTATTGGTCCATTCACAATTCGTGACACTTTGAATGACCAAACCGTAGTCTTAGAACTTCCGTATGATTTAGCGGGAATTCATAACACATTCAATGTGTGCTACTTGAGAAAATGTAAAATGGTGGATGAAAGTCATATTCTTCCATTGAAAGATTTTAATGTAGATATGACTAAGAAATTAGTTGAAGAGCCGATTAGGGTAATTGATCAGAAGATTACCAAGATGAGGAATAAGCAGATTCCAATGTTTTTGGTGGAGTGGCGGCATAGTTTAGGTGTCAACATGACCTGGGAAACCGAGGAGTTGATGAGAGCGCGCTACCCTTATTTCTTTGACCTTGACTAGATTCCGAGGATAGAAGCTTCTTAAGGGGGTGGATTTGTAACACCCTTGGACCGGGCCTAGCTATAAAATTATTATTTTTCCCTTAAGTTTGTTTATGTGTTATTATATGCTTTTATTTTAATACAATGTATATTATTATATGGCTATGTGGTTAAGCCCAGTTTGTGAAAGGGGCACATAACATGTTTGTTTATATAAATTGGACTCCGTTAGGACTGCCTAACTAAATATGAAAGATATCAGATAATTGAAAAATACCAGTGTGTTGTGGGGTATTGGTTTTAACCCCACTTAATTTCCTTGCAACTGCCCTTTTTCATTTTCTAGAAACTTCATCAAACACACCTCGTTCTTCATCTTCTTCACCTACCAAGCCCTAATCTCTAAAAGTTGTTGTAGAGCTAAAATCAGTTACATCATTTTGTTCCTTATCATCTACTGATTCTATTAAGGTAAGAATGAGGAGATTTTGTGCTTGAATCTTTGTAAAAAGTGTGTTTTTGTGTTAGTTTGTTAAAAGTGTAATTTCGGGTTGAAACCTTTGATTTTGATGTTGTTTTGATGTTAAAGTTGTGGGCTTATAGTCTAAACTCTGTTGTAGTCAAGTTGTGGTTGGTTTTGGGTTCAAAAATGAGCTCTAGAGCAAGAATTGGTAATTTTAGCTTGAAACCCGTAACTTTGTTCATCTTCAGCTGCAGATGAATACATTTGGCCGATTGTCTATCGACAGTTGACTGACAGCCGACGGACAGTCGAGACTCTCTACCGAATGAGTTGACCATCGACCGAGGGTGTCTGTTAGTGACTACTGACTGATTGACATGAACTCGATCGATTTTGTATTGAAAATCGGCCGACTGTCTCTGATAGTCGACCGATGGTGTATAACACTTGTAATTTTATTAAGTGTTATTTCCTAGCCGTTATGCTGCTGGTGTGTCTAATTTTATTAATTACTCTTTAGCAGTTAGGATTGTGATTTTAGTATGATTTTGTATTTTGAATGTCATACTTGTGGGCGTGTTAGGCCATTATGTTAAATAAAAATGTAGCTTTGTAAGGGGTTGATAGATGTAGACATTTTTGTTAATGATTCAGTAGTATAATCAATATTCTTAGAATGTGGTTACGGACTTGTGTTATCTTTACTTAGGTGATAAAGACAGAGAGAAGGCTCAGAAAGATTAGACCTCTGAGAACCTTCTGTTGTTGGTACTCGGTGGGTGGGATTAGCCGTTAATGCATAGTATAGAGTAGCTAGTTATCCTTGTGCCATGCTAGTTAGGAGTGTCATGCTACTCTTGATGTTGGATACTGAATGCTATTGCATATGTGGATAAGTGTTTACTTTCTATAATAACCCTAGTACATCCCTATCGAGTTAGCGGTGGGTAGAGATCAACCAAGTTCAGGGTTTGGGTTTCTTAAGGTAGAGGAGTCTGTATAAGTTTGAACGACGCATTCCTTGCATATGAAGGACTTATATGATTTGTTATGGGAAGGAAGTTTTGGTAAACCCAGTCTGAACAAATGTGGTTAATGACTCGGCCAGGCCACCGGAGTCTCTTGTGACAACACTAGTGGTTTGTATACTTTAGTTGTATGACATGATGTATGACGGTGCTGTATACTATTGTTAATTATGAGTGCCATTCACTTAGCTTCGTGCTAGCCCCTCCATATCCTCCCTGCAGGTTCTGGATTTTGTATAATTATGTATTTGTAAATCATGTTTTAAGTGACACTTGAATTTCTGTAATAATGATATAACTTAAATGGTAGTGTTGTTATTATTAATGTTTAATTACTTTCACTGTGAATTTTTAAATAAATATATGGCCGATATAACACTTCACCACCATCAGCAATGCCACCTTCGCCTCCACCTCCGCCATCGCTAGTGCCTCCATCCACCCCCACCGACAAAGTAATCACCATCATTTGTGTATGATAATGCTAAAAACGAACATATATTTCATAGCATTATTCCTCAAGAAAGACAAGCTTTTAGTTGCAATTGTTCTATTTACAAGTGATATTCGTTTAAATAATAAAAGGTGAAGACAAAAGACAGATTCGACGAATTGAAGACGCAAACGACCAAAAAGCTCAAAAGTACAAAATACAATCAAAGAGGTTCCAATTATTGATAAGAAATGTCTCAGAATTACAAGAGTACAAGATTCAAAACGCAAAGTACAAGATATTAAATTGTACGCAAGGACGTTTGAAAATCCGGAACCGGGACCAGAGTCAACTCTCAACACTCGACGCAACGGACTAAAAATTACAAGTTAACTATGTATATAAATATAATATAATATATAATTAATTATATAAATTATATATATATTATATTTATATATTAAAACCGTCGGCAAGAAAGGTTCCAAAATGAGATGAGCTGTAGAAACAAACTCCGCGAGTTGCGGAGTTTGAAGGCCAAAAAGGCCGCGACTCGCGGAGTCTCCCTAGACAAAAATTCCTATAAAAGCCAGCGCAATTCGACGTTTTAAATATCCATATATCCATCCTCTCTATCTATATACGTAAATATATATATATAATTTATATTTTAATTTTAATTTTAATTTTAATTTCTAATAATAAGGGTATGTTAGCGAATGTTGTAAGGGTGTAAGTCGAAATTCTTTCCGTGTAACGCTACGCTATTTTTAATCATTGTAAGTTATGTTCAACCTTTTTACATTAATGTCTCGTAGCTAAGTTATTATTATGCTTATTTAAAACGAAGTAATCATGATGTTGTACTAATTACTAAAATTGGGTAATTGGGCTTTGTACCATAATTGGGGTTTGGACAAAAGAATGACACTTGTGGAAATTAGACTATGGGCTATTAATGGGCTTTATATTTGTTTAACTAAATGATAGTTTGTTAATTTTAATATAAAGATTTACAATTGGACGTCCCTATAAATAACCATATACACTCAAACGGACACGATGGGCGGGGTATTTATATGTACGAATAATCGTTCATTTAACCGGACACGGGAATGAATTAATAGTCTATGGAATTATTAAAACAGGGGTGAAATTATGTACAAGGACACTTGGCGTAATTGTTAACAAAGTATTAAACCTTGGATTACACGCAGTCGATATCCTGGTGTAATTATTAAACAAAGTATTAAAACCTTGTTACAGTTTAAGTTCCCAATTAGTTGGAATATTTGACTTCGGGTATAAGGATAATTTGACGAGGATACTCGCATTTTATATTTATGACTGATGGACTGTTATGGACAAAAACCAGACGGACATATTGAATAATCCAGGACAAAGGACAATTAACCCATGGGCATAAAACTAAAATCAACACGTCAAACATCATGATTACGGAAGTTTAAATAAGCATAATTATTTTATTTCATATTTAATTTCCTTTATTTTACATTTAATTGCACTTCTAATTATCGCACTTTTATTTATTGTCATTGTATTTAATTGCACTTTTAATTATCGTACTTTTTAATTATCGCAATTTTATTTTATCGCACTTTTATTTATCACAATTTCATTATCGTTATTTACTTTACGCTTTAAATTAAGTTATATTTATTTTTAATATTTTACATTAGGTTTTAACTGCGACTAAAGTTTTAAAATCGACAAACCGGTCATTAAACGGTAAAAACCCCCCTTTATAATAATAATATTACTTATTTATATATTTGTATTTTTATAAATTAAAACTAATATAGCGTTAAGCTTTGTTTAAAGATTTTTCCCTGTGCAACGAACCGGACTTACTAAAAACTACACTACTGTACGATTAGGTACACTGCCTATAAGTGTTGTAGCAAGGTTTAAGTATATCCATTCTATAAATAAATAAATATCTTGTGTAAAATTGTATCGTATTCAATAGTTTTTTCTTGTAAAATATAAGCTATTTTATATACACCTTGCATAACATCAAGTATTTTTGGCGCCGCTGCCGGGGAACGCCGAAGCGAAACGCCACACAAAAAAAGAAAGATTTTTATTATGTTTTATTTAGTTTTTGTAAAAATACATTTTTTTTAAATATCAAAAATATAAAAAATTAAAACCGAAAAAAAAAATATATATATAAATCTATTTTTAAGATTTTTATAAAATTATAAAGTATTTCTATTTTTATTTTAGTTTTTAAAACATAAGTTTTTATTTAATTTATATAAATATTTTATTTAATTATTAAAACAGAAAATAAAAAAAATAAAAAAAAACCGAAACCTGTCGAAAGTTGACCTGTTTCTGAACTGAAACTGCACCCTCCGCGACCCGCGGAGTTTTTGACCTTGGTTCCCCGCGACTCGCGGAGCCACCCTGACACGCGTGTCCAGAACCCTAATCTTGCATTAATTACGGGGAATAATTTATTATAATTAAAATTAAAACCCTAATTAGTATTTAATTTTTAATTAGTTAATTTAGTTTTATTAATTAATTTATGTATTTAGTTTAATTTGTTTTATTAAATTATAAAATTAATAGTTTTATAAAATAAATAATATAAAAATAATATTTTTATAAAAATTGTAATTTTTACAACTTTTAGTATATTTTTATATTTTGTCCCTTTTTAATTGTTTTAGCGTAATTTTTTGTATTTTTCGCTCATATTTAGTTTTAATCCATAGTTTTTGCCATAGTTATTTTTACTTCTAGATTTTTAAGCTTTGCAGTAAAATCCCTTAAGTGCTTTTTCTTTAGACTAAGATTTAGGTGCTCTAGAATTTTGCGACGCCTTTTTAAGTTTTAGTACCTTTTTAAGTTATTGCCATTTAGGATATAGTTTTTCTTTTAAGCTTTAATATTTTTAGACGCAACTTTTAATTTTTAAGTTTTTAATTCCTTTTTAAGTTTCAACGCGCTACTTTCTTATTTTTATTTTTCGACGCCTTTTGCCTATGTATCAATTATCACTCCAATTAGTAATCTCAATTTGTAATTTTAATTTTAAGTTAGTGATAGTAATAAGGTTGGGATAGTCGAGTGTTTTTAAGTTTTATAAGTCACTCTTTTTCTTTCTTATTTTTCGACGCCTTTTATTTTTCAACCCTCTTCTTTTTCGACCTTTTTCGACGCGCTCTTTTTCTTTCTTATTTCTCGCCATTCTAGTTTTAGGACATAGATTTTTATTCTACTTCTTATCTAAATTTCTTAAAATTACGAAAATTTATTTTAAGCGGTTAAATTGATAGACATCAAAATTTTCTGGTTCGTAGTAATAGTTGGATTTGTACGTGGACCGGGTTGTTGGAGCCAAACAGTACTCAATTATATTGAGACCAAACGAATCCTGCCCCTCTGCTGCATCTTTTGGCTATTCGAAACGTGGGCAAAATCAGAAAAGTCTATTAATTGGATAACTTATATAATTTTTCTTTCCTTTTAAAAACTAATAGGATATTCAGTTAATGCACCGAGCAAGACGTTCACCACCTTTTGTACGTTCACCACCTGTAACTCGATCAAGACATCTAGCAAATATTGTCGCTGTTGATTTTTCTTTAGAATCGTCATCCAGTCGACCAAGTACTCCAATTCAAATTTCCGATAATCCATTTTTTGAACCCGACCTCACAATTGAGAATCCGGAGAATATTCAGGGACAATTCATAGATCCTGAACCATTAATTTTTCCTCCGGAACCACCAATCATTCAAACAGAGATTGTTGAGGAACGAACCATTAAATCAGAATCCTCTAGTGATTCAGATTCAACAAATTCAATCATGGAAAATCTGAAACCTCTAAGTATGGAAGACCGAATGAGAGCTAAACGCACTGGCCAAGGTCACGCAATTACTCATCCAGACATTAATGCGCCAGATTATGAAATCAAAGGACAAATTCTACATATGGTGACTAATCAATGCCAATTTAGTGGTGCGCCGAAGGAAGATCCAAATGAACATTTCGTACCTTTAATAGGATCTGCACACTATTTAAAATAAGAGAAGTTGAAGATGAACAGATATATCTCATGTTATTTCCCTAGACTTTAAAGGGAGAAGCCAAAGATTGGTTGGAATCATTACCTGAAGGGGCGATTGATACATGGGATGTTTTAGTTGAAAAATTTCTTAAACAATTCTTTCCGGCATCTAAAGCCGTAAGACTTCAAGGAGAAATTGTTACGTTCACACAGAAACCGAATGAAAATCTATATGAGGCGTGGACAAGATTTGGAAAGTTATTAAGAGGATGTCCGCAACATGGTTTAGACACTTGTCAAATAGTACAAATATTCTACCAAGGATGCGACATCACTACAAGAAAAGACATAGATATAGCAGCTGGTGGTTCTATTATGAAGAAAACAGAAACTGATGCTTATAAAATTATTGATAACACTGCTTCCCACTCACATGAGTGGCACCAAGAAAAAGATATCGTTAGATCATCTAAAGCAGTTAGAGCCGATTCTAGCCATGACTTAGATTCCATTTCTGCAAAGATAGATGCTGTTGAGAGACGAATGGAAAAGATGACTAAGGATATATACTCAATACGAATTAGTTGTGAGCAGTGTGGAGGACCACATTTGACAAAAGATTGTCTCAGTATTGAACTAACAATGGAACAAAGAGAGAATATTTCATACATAAACCAAAGGCCTGGAAATAATTATCAGAATAATTATCAACCGCCAAGACCAATTTACAATCAAAACCAGAATTATAATCGAAATATTCCATACAACAACCAACAAGGTCCTAGTAATCAACAAGTATCCAATAATACTTACAATCAGCAAAGACCTAATTTTCAAAACAAACCACAAACCGATGATAAAAAGCCAAATTTAGAAGATATGATGACGAAGCTAGTTGAAACACAAACACGGTTTTTCACATTTCAGAAACAAACTAATGAATAAAATGCTCAAGCATTTAGAAATCAACAAGCTTCTATTCAAAATCTGGAACAAGAAGTAAGTAACCTAGCAAGGTTAATAGGTGAAAGAAAACCGGGAAGTCTACCTAGTGATACAAATGCTAACCCCCGGAATGAAACAGCTAAAGCCATTACCACAAGAAGTGGTACAACACTTAAACCACCTGAAATACCTGTAATTTCTGATGAAGCTATTCTTACTCCACAAGAACCACAACCTGAGCAAGATAAGGAAACAGAACCGGTAGTTAAAAAGGTTAATGAAGATAACACAGTTAAGGCTAAACCTTATGTTAAACCATACCAACCACCACTTCCTTACCCGAGTAAAATGAAAAAAGAGAAACTTGAAGCCGAGCAATCCAAATTCTTGGATATGTTTAAACAAATAAATGTCAATCTTCCTTTCATTGATGTAATTTCAGGAATGCCTAGATATGCTAAATTTCTGAAAGATTTAATCACAAATAGAAAAAAAATGAAAGAATTCCCAGCCGTTACTATGAATGCTAATTGTTCAGCAGTGCTGTTGAATAAGATATCAGAAAAACTATCAGATCCAGGAAGTTTCACAATTCCATGTTTTCTGGGTAGTCTTAGTTCAATAGAAGTATTGGCAGACTTAGATGCTAGTATAAATTTAATGCCGTATTCACTATACACTAAACTAGACCTTGGAGAATTGAAACCAACACGAATAAGTATACAACTAGCCGATCGATCAATAAAATATCCTAGAGGGATAATGGAGAACATGCTAGTTAAAGTTGGTACTTTAGTATTTCCAGTAGATTTTGTTATTCTGGACATGGAAGAAGATTCTCAAGTTCCTCTCATATTAGGAAGACCATTCTTAACACGACTAAAGCTATGATAGACGTGTTTGGTAAGAAACTAACCCTAAGTATAGAGGACGAGAGTGTTACCTTTTCAGTTGATAGAGCAATGCAACAACCGCAATCTGCAGATGATACATGCTATTATATTCAAACTATAGATTCACATGCAGAATTGTTAGAAGAATTTCCAGAATTACAAGGAACAGGAGAATGTTCTTTAGGAGAAGGAACTGAATCAATTGATGAAACTGAAATGTTAGCTACACTAATGGCTAATGGATATGAACCAACAATAGAAGAAATTCAAATGCTAAAAGAAGAAGACAGATATTGATATAAATCATCGATAGAAGAACCTCCGACATTAGAGTTAAAGCCACTTCCAAACCATTTGGAATACGCTTATTTACATGATGAATCTGAATTACCTGTAATAATATCGTCTTCTCTTACTAAAAATGAGAAATCACAACTCATTTCTGTGCTAAAAGCTCATAAACCAGTCATTGCATGGAAGATTCATGATATTAAAAGAATAAGTCCTTCGTATTGCACACATAAAATCCTTATGGAAGAAGGTCATAAAATGTATGTGCAACGCCAACGAAGACTAAATCCTAATATGCAAGATGTAGTTAAGAAAGAAATTATTAAACTGCTAGATGCAGGTTTAATTTATCCAATTTCTGATAGTCCATGGGTAAGCCCAGTTCAATGCGTGCCTAAGAAGGGTGGCATGACTGTCATTACAAATGAGAAAAATGAGCTTATTCCTACTAGGACTGTAACAGGATGGCGTGTGTGTATTGATTATAGAAAATTAAATGACGCCACCAGAAAAGATCACTTTCCCTTACCTTTTATTGATCAAGTGTTGGAAAGATTAGCCGGAAATAGTTACTATTGTTTTCTTGATGGTTTTTCCGGATATTTTCAAATTTCAATAGCACCCGAGGACCAAGAGAAAACCACGTTCACGTGCCCCTATGGTACTTTTGCTTACAAACGCATGCCATTTGGACTTTGCAATGCCCCTGCAACCTTTCAAAGGTGCATGATGGCGATTTTTCACGACATGATAGAAGAATGCATGGAAGTTTTCATGGATGAATTTTTAGTCTTCAGTGATACATTTGAATCATGTCT
The DNA here is from genome assembly GCF_046630445.1 of Rutidosis leptorrhynchoides. NCBI lineage: Eukaryota > Viridiplantae > Streptophyta > Magnoliopsida > Asterales > Asteraceae > Rutidosis > Rutidosis leptorrhynchoides. The sequence continues at coordinate 473,542,592 of NC_092333.1, read as the reverse complement.
AGTTAATCTAGAACGAATGCTTATTAGATGCGAACAATCAAATCTAGTTCTTAATTGGGAGAAATGCCATTTCATGGTTAAAGAAGGCATCGTTCTTGGTCATAAAATCTCAAAGGAAGGAATTGAAGTGGATAGAGCTAAAGTAGATGTAATTGCTAAACTTCCACATCCCACCAATGTTAGAGGAGTTAGGAGTTTTCTAGGGCATGCCGGTTTTTACCGACGTTTCATTAAAGATTTTTCTAAAATTGCCACTCCTATGAATAAACTCCTAGAAAAGGATGCTCCATTCGTCTTTTCAGATGAATGCATCAAATCTTTTAATATTCTTAAAGAGAAACTCACTAATGCGCCGATCATGATAACACCAAATTGGAATCTACCGTTTGAACTAATGTGCGATGCAAGTGATTTTGCAATGGGAGCCGTTTTAGGACAAAGGATTGAAAAAAGATTTCAACCTATATATTATGCTAGTAAGATGTTACAAGAAGCACAAACGAACTATACAAATACTGAAAAAGAACTCCTTGCTATTGTCTTTGCTTTTGACAAATTTCGTTCATATCTCGTTCTAGCAAAAACGGTGGTCTATACCGACCATTCTGCTCTTAGATACCTATTTTCGAAACAAGATGCCAAACCAAGATTAATCCGTTGGATCTTACTCTTACAAGAATTCGATATTGAAATCCGAGATAAAAATGGAGCAGAAAATCTCGCCGCTGATCATCTTTCTCGTCTTGAAAATCCCGAATTAGAAGTTCTAAATGAATCGGCCATACAAGACAACTTTCCTGATGAATATCTATTGAAGATAGATTATAATGAAATTCCATGGTTTGCAGACTATGCAAACTACTTAGTATGTGGATTCCTTGAAAAAGGATTGTCGTACCAAAAACGAAAGAAATTCTTTAGTGATATAAAATACTATTTCTGGGAAGATCCACATTTGTTTAAAAGTTGTCCCGATGGAATAATATGCCGATGTGTATTCGGAGATGAAGCTAGTAAAATCTTAAACCATTCTCACACAGGACCAACAGGAGGGCATTATGGGTCTCAACTCACGGCAAGAAAAGTTTACGATACTGGATTCTATTGGCCTACAATTTACAAAGACGCGCACCTTCTTTGCAAATCCTGTGATGCTTGTCAAAGGGCCGAAAAAATAAGTCAACGTGATGAAATGCCACAAAATGTCATTCAAGTATGTGAAGTATTTGACATTTGGGGTATTGACTTTATGGGTCCATTTCCAAAATCTCATAATAATCTATATATTCTCGTAGCCATTGATTATGTATCTAAATGGGCGGAAGCACAAGCTCTCCCAACTAACGATGCACGAGTTGTAGTCAACTTTTTAAATCGTCTTTTTGCAAGCTTTGGAACATCGAAAGCTTTAATAAGTGATCGGGGAACTCATTTCTGTAATAATCAACTTGAGAAAGTTCTTAAAAGATATGGAGTAACTCATAAAATCTCCACTGCATATCATCTACAAACAAGTGGACAAGTTGAAAATACCAACCGAGCTTTAAAACGTATTCTAGAAAAAACCGTAGGATTAAATCCGAAGGAATGGTCCATAAAATTGGAGGATGCACTCTGGGCTTTTAGAACAGCCTACAAAACTCCAATTGGAACCACACCTTTTAGACTCGTTTATGGAAAAGTATGTCATCTTTCAGTAGAAATTGAACACAAAACATTTTGGGCTTTGAAGACATGTAATCTTGATTTACATGAAGCTGGACGTCTACGGTTAAGTCAATTAAACGAATTAGAAGAATTAAGACATGAAGCATACGAAAATTCGTTAATCTATAAGGAAAGAACGAAGAAATGGCATGATAAAAGAATCAGAAGTTCAAAAGAATTTAAAGAAGGAGACAAAGTTCTTCTTTTCAATTCACGATTCAAGCTATTTCCTGAAAAATTGAAATCAAGATGGTCTGGACCATTTATAGTCAAAAGAGTTTTCCCATACGGAACAGTAGAATTAATAAATTCAAATGGGATTGAATTTAAAGTTAATGGTCACAGAGTTAAACACTACATAGATAGTCCGATGGAAGTCAACAACGAAGTTAATCACAATTTCGATACCACAGCTAACTAAGTGTGGGGAGAATCAAGTCTTTAAAGGATAATATGTATTTCTATTAGAGTTACATTTCCTGTTTTCGTGTAGTTCTCGAAAATGGAACCCGAATGGTCTTTCCCTAGCAGACCCTAAAGAACTAGTCTTCTCCCCCCATTCTGAATTTTTATTTTTTTTAGGTTTTTCGAAATGAAGACTTCCTGTGAACTAAACCATGGTCTAATGCTACACGCTTTGATCACTAAACGTAATAATGACACACTTCCGAGTGAAATAGTATCATTAATCAGAGGTAAATTGGATGGAGTAAGAAAAGAATCCAGATGCAAAGATAATAACTTACAATTTGGTAAAGGAAAATCAAAATCCGCAGCGAAAAGGAGAGCACGACACCTTGAAAAATGTCACAAATGCGGAAAATGGTCACACGAAGGTAAATGTTCAAATAATCAAACCTATTCAAACACCGAATTTGTTACTTTATGCAGAGATGGACCGTTCATATGTTTAGAAGAAAAAACATTAAATGCTCGAGGTTACGCCTATGTAGCCATGGAAAACCAATTAGTCCGACTATCTTATGAGTGGGCTAGAGCATATCACTAAGAAATCTATTTCACAGGTAAGTTTGTACAGTTTTTATTTTTATTTTTATTTTTATTTTTAACCTTTTGATAATAAACGCTAATTTGTTCGCTATAAAGTATTAAATTGGTATTCGATGAAATTAGGTCTTGCGACCGAAATTGTTGATATCATACAAAAATTTATTACATCACTGCAAAATTTAACGTTTATTCTTAAGGTATAAATATCTTTAATCAATCAACCCAAAATATTTCAAAAATTCGTCATGAGTTAAATTAGGTTATGGAACCGAAATTACTTTACCGAAAAGAGGGGTGCATATTTTTGATAATATTTGATTGATTAAAGTGGGATAAAAGTCAAAAAGATTTTTAATTTTATTTTTACCATGGTTTTAAAAAATTAATAAATTAATATTAAATAAATATTGTAAACTTTTAAAATTGTAAATATTTGGAAAATTAATATTTTTAATATAAGTTTGTATGTATAAAAACAAAAATATAATTTAAGTTTGGTGTGAATTTATAATATGAATTTTTAATTAAGTTTGGTGTGAATTTTTAATTTTATGCATTTTAAATTTAAGTTTGGTGTGAATTTAAAAACAAAAATTTACTTTATTTCACTAAGTTAAAAATATGATTTTTAAAATTCGTCGTGAGTTGAAGATTAGGTCTTTGAACCGAAATTGCTTTACCCGAGGGAGGGACGAGAACTTTTATTATCATTATTTTTAATCTTATTGAATTAAAGTATGCCAAAAACATTAAAAAAAAAACCAAAAATCTTTGCTTTTAAAACAGCGCTTTAAATAGACAAATTTTAAAATTTTGTCGAGGGACGGACTAGGACATCGATCCGAAACGACCTCGTCCTAAATAACAAGGGAAACAAAATTTTAAAATTAATTAATTAATTGTTTTATAAGTTAAGGTTTTTATAAAAAAAAAATTGCAAACACCGCGACTCGCAGAGTTTGTAATGGACAAACACCGCGACTCGCGGAGTTCTAAAATTCCAGAAAAAAATAAAATGGATTAGCAGACCAGTCCCTTCCCCATTTTCATTATTTTTCAGCGAAAAAACACACAAACACTCCCAAAATCGAATTTTTTCACCAAAAATCATCACATTTTTCACAAAAAATCATGTTGAGAAGAATGCTATCAAGGAATTACTCAAGGAAGACGGTAAATTTCTACACCAAAACACCCTTTAATCCGAAAATTTAGTGTTCTTGAACAATTTTATACCCAATTCGATTTTGATGCTTTTTAGTGTAATTATGCTTAAATTACTTGTGTATTATGCTTGTATAACCTAGAGTGATGCTATTTAACATGATTAGAAGCCTTAAACTTCAAATTTTGAGTAATCTAAGGTTTGTGTTCTTGAGCAAAATTGGGGCTTTTTGATATAAACAGGTTATGGCCGATTTTCGTCATGAATTATTGCTAAATTAAGTAGTGTAACATGTTTAGGTAGTTAAATGATCCAAACTTTGAGCCTAAACATGATTTTTGAGAATTAAAGTGGACTTTTTCAAGTCTAAAATTCATGAACTTGATTTTTGAGAGATAATGCCATTTGAAACTTGTTTAATTGCTAATAATGATTATTTTGACATGTTATTTGAGTTGAATGCTTATGAACTTGGCGAACATTTTCGTATATGCTTATTTGAAAAAGTGTAGATTTGATAAAAATATGAAAATGAGCATAAGTTTGATATAAATAGAACATGTCATTGTAATTATTTTGATTGATGATTTTGCTGATACTAATGCATATTTGGATGCACAAAAAATTGTGTTTGATGTGTTTTGCAGACTGAAAGGGGTGAATCTTCATCCCAAACTCGCATTGCTCCTTCTGAGAATGCGGAACAACAGGATGTTGATAGCTATTACAAGCAAGATATACCTCATCCAGTTATGACATTTTCAGATATGCACGTGGAAGATTTGCACCCGAACTTGAGATTAGACAGACGTTGGATAGATTATCCAAAATACCAAAGGAGCTTGCACACTCTTCATTCTAAAGCTGTTGAAGTACCTAGGGTAATAGAATGGGAGCCGTTAGAAGCCGTAGGATTGGCCGAACGGATTAGAGAATTACTTACACAGAGGTATGGTAATTCTACTTTTAACGATTGGGTACGATTATTCAACATGCGTAGACCTGTATATAAAGTATGGTGTGAAGAATTATTGTGTAGTATAGAAATAAATGATCGGGTAACTAGTTTAACCGATCGAACTTTTATTAGATTTTTGTTAGGAGGTTCGATGCGCCACATGTCTCTACTAGACATGGCTCAGGCCTTACGTATATATACGCCTGAGGAGCTAGCATCTGCCGATTGTCGAGGGTTGATATTAAATGGTAGGAAGATTGATGAAAATTTTGATACGCATGGTGTATGGAGTCAAATGACTAGCCATCACCGATTTAAAGGGGGAAATTACTCTTATCTTGATATTGATAGAGCTGAATTAAGAGTAATCCATAGGTTTCTAGCGAACTCGATTACACAGCGAGGTAAAAATAAGGAAAAGGTAAATGAGCAAGATTTATTTTACCACATGTGTATTCGAGACCCACAAATCGCTGTAAGTATACCTTATTGTGTGGGTTATTATTTATCAGCTATGGTTAGGGGGATGAGACCGCACAGTATAATAGGAGGTGGTATATTTATTACATTAATTGCTGAGTATCTCGATGTGGATATAAGTCGGGGGGATTATTAATCGAAGAACCAGAACCCCACGATACAATTGGTTTAAATCTATATCATGGTGCTAAGGTTTTGAAGAGGCGAAATAACGCCGCAGTACAATATAATGGAAGACATCCACAGGTTGAGAGAAATCAACAGCTAGGTAATGTGGGAGGGGGAAATGAAATGACAGAAATGCAAAGGTTTATAGCTTCACAAGAGTATGAAAATGCTAGATATCGAGCATTTGAAGATTGGCAAATTCATCAAAACCACATCATAGCTCATTGCCAACATATAGGTAGAAACTATATTCCTACTCCAAAGCCCGTATTTCCTCCCTGGTCTATAGAGATCCAACCACCGTATCCTACTTATAACCCAGCTGAAGCATTCTATAACACATACGGTTATGCATGGAACCCATACTGGTATCAGTATCAACCCTAGTTTATTTAGTTTTATTTATTTTTGTAATGTTACTACATTTAACACTTATGTTGATATTGTAATAGTTTTTATAATTTTCTAACTTTTATTATTAGATTTTAATAATTTTTGAATGTGGGGTAATATACCAAACTTCAAAAATATGTATATATGTTTACAGTTTATCTTATGTACACAACAGGGTAAAACAACGCATTTTCAAAGACTGGCATTAAGTTCAGCAAAAGCAACTAATTTTGACGACAAGATGCAAAATATATGTGATGTAACAACAAGACGGAATGAACAAATGATATGCACCATTTATCATTCAGAAAACAAACAACAATATGTTTGGAAACTTTGGTAAAATTTAATCATTTTTCTACGCTAATCACCCTCAATAATTTAAATTGTTACTGATTTCTTGCAAATGAGGGCATTGCAAGATCTTAAGTGTGGGAAGGGGTTAAATTCTTTCGGATTTTAAAAATTTTTACTTTAAACACTTGGTTACCATTAAAAATACTAGTAACGCAGTAGTTGTATTAGAATCTAGTGCTCTCTGATAATAAAGAACAGCCCTAGTCTTATATACTGACTACCCAATTCTAGTAAAATTTTTCAAAATTTTCAATTAAATGAACTCAAAATCATGTTTATACATATTTATGAACGATAAAACTAGGTGTTAACACCGAAATTATTGTTACCACGGAAAGGACATAAATTGAGAAACAAATCAAAATGTTAGAATTCATTTAAAATGGAATAGAGGACAATAAAAAGGAAAATAAAAGCCAAGTGTGGGAAAATTACCAAGTTATTTTAAACATATGTCACATATTTTTGTACAAATAATTGAAAATACTTTTGTTTTGGACGATAATTAACTGTTTTACCCAATGAAAGAAAAGAAAAGATGGATCTACACGATGAATCAATTCCATCATTAAAAGGAAGTAAAGTCTTCCGAAAAAGAAACGCGCTTCTTGATTTAGGTCATGAAGTTGTCGTCCAGACCAGCTGTAGGTTGACAAAAAACCTAGAAAAGTCATCTCTAAAATCAGCAGGAAATCCACGGACCTCAGTATCAAACAGGGTCGCCAAGTGGTCAGATTTATCCTAACCATGAGAAGGATTTATCTCGTACAATGGGGGGGGGGGGGGCACCGGGCAAATTAGCTTGATAAGACTAATGAATCAGATCCTCAGAAAGGATAATCTCCTTAAAAGATCAAAAATCAGCTTTTAAGACTAATATTACTCAATCCTTGAGATTGACCTTAAAGATTGAGAATTCAAACTCATGGAATTCAATGATATCTAAACTCGAGCTTGAACAAGAAAATATTTTGATCAAATTAAAACCGATTTGTTTTCTAAAAACCCATTTTCAATGCGATCATTACCATTGAACGTAAAATCCTAGGAATTCACCTGGAATTCATTAGGTCACCTGAACCAATTCGGGTGTCAACCGTAAGAACGGTGGTTGCATAGCATGGTCAAAGACAGGACCTTGTGCCAGACCAGAAAAATTATAAGGGTGAGCTTTACTATTGCTCCTACAAAGGATAGTAATTGCGTCCGACACGTTATAGACCATAATTAAAAGTATGTCAGGGGACATTGCCTTAACAGTTGCTTGTTCAACGCTTTCCTTTACAACCGGACGGTAGTTTATCGAAAGGTAATATACGGAGCAAGTAAACTGGACGTGTTGCTTTCCCAATACAAGGTTAGCAAGTGGGTGACACAAAACCGCATGTTTTGAGCTAAAATTTTCAAATCTGAAACCCAACAAACCCACAAAAAGAATTTGCAAACACCGGTGAAGGGTTATTCCGGAAAACTTATCTAGGGTAAAAGCTAGAATGAAATTTTCAAAAGATCAAATGTTTTCATAAAGATCCAATTTCCTTAAAGGATCTAAATTTTATAGTCATGTGGGACTGTAAACCACATCGTTACTACCATTGTTTATACCGCTGTAAAGAAATCACTGATGTACAAAGTGTGAAGAATAAAGAAGTGATTCTAGTATTTCAAGACTATATTGCTTGAGGACAAGCAACACTCAAGTGTGGGAATATTTGATAATGCTAAAAAGAACATATATTTCATAGCATTATTCCTCAAGAAAGACAAGCTTTTAGTTGTAATTGTTCTATTTACAAGTGATATTCGTTTAAATAATAAAAGGTGAAGACAAAAGACAGATTCGACGAATTGAAGACGCAAACGACCAAAAAGCTTAAAAGTACAAAATACAATCAAAGTGGTTCCAATTATTGATAAGAAACGTCTCAGAATTACAAGAGTACAAGATTCAAAACGCAAAGTACAAGATATTAAATTGTACGCAAGGACGTTCGAAAATCTGGAACCGGGACCAGAGTCAACTCTCAACGCTCGACGCAACGGACTAAAAATTACAAGTTAACTATGTATATAAATATAATATATTATATAATTAATTATATAAATTATATATAAATTATATTTATATATTAAAACCGTCGGCAAGAAAGATTCCAAAATGAGATGAGATGTAGAAACAAACTCCGCGAGTTGCGGAGTTTGAAGGCCAAAAAGGCCGCGACTCGCGGAGTCTCCCTGGACAAAAATGCCTATAAAAGCCAGCACAATTCGACGTTTTAAATATCCATATATCCATCCTCTCTATCTATATACGTAAATATATATATATATATATATATATAATTTATATTTTAATTTTAATTTTAATTTTAATTTCTAATAATAAGGGTATGTTAGCGAATGTTGTAAGGGTGTAAGTCGAAATTCTGTCCGTGTAACGCTACGCTATTTTTAATCATTGTAAGTTATGTTCAACCTTTTTACATTAATGTCTCGTAGCTAAGTTATTATTATGCTTATTTAAAACGAAGTAATCATAATGTTGGGCTAATTACTAAAATTGGGTAATTGGGCTTTGTACCATAATGGGGGTTTGGACAAAAGAACGACACTTGTGGAAATTAGACTATGGGCTATTAATGGGCTTTATATTTGTTTAACTAAATGATAGTTTGTTAATTTTAATATAAAGATTTACAATTGGACGTCCCTATAAATAACCATATACACTCGATCGGACACGATGGGCGGGGTATTTATATGTACGAATAATCGTTCATTTAACCGAACACGGGAATGAATTAATAGTCTATGGAATTATTAAAACATGGGTGAAATTATGTACAAGGACACTTGGCGTAATTGTTAACAAAGTATTAAACCTTGGATTACACGCAGTCGATATCCTGGTGTAATTATTAAACAAAGTATTATAACCTTGTTACAGTTTAAGTCCCCAATTAGTTGGAATATTTAACTTCGAGTATAAGGATAATTTGACGAGGATACTCGCATTTTATATTTATGACTGATGGACTGTTTTGGACAAAAACCAGACGGACATATTGAATAATCCAGGACAAAGGACAATTAACCCATGGGCATAAAACTAAAATCAACACGTCAAACATCATGATTACGGAAGTTTAAATAAGCATAATTATTTTATTTCATATTTAATTTCCTTTATTTTACATTTAATTGCACTTCTAATTATCGCACTTTTATTTATTATCATTGTATTTAATTGCACTTTTAATTATCGTACTTTTTAATTATCGCAATTTTATTTTATCGCACTTTTATTTATCGCAATTTCATTATCGTTATTTACTTTACGCTTTAAATTAAGTTATATTTATTTTTAATATTTTACATTAGGTTTTAACTGCGACTAAAGTTTTAAAATCGACAAACCGGTCATTAAACGGTAAAAATCCCCTTTATAATAATAATATTACTTATTTATATATTTGTATTTTTATAAATTAAAACTAATATAGCGTTAAGCTTTGTTTAAAGATTTTTCCCTGTGGAACGAACCAGACTTACTAAAAACTACACTACTGTACGATTAGGTACACTGCCTATAAGTGTTGTAGCAAGGTTTAAGTATATTCATTCTATAAATAAATAAATATCTTGTGTAAAATTGTATCGTATTCAATAGTTTTTTCTTGTAAAATATAAGCTATTTTATATACACCTTGCATAACATCAGTGTACTCGGCGATAATCTCGCCATGGTCCACTTCTTCTAAAATATTGATAATTGGTATAACTGCAAAATGTACAAAATAAAGTCAGTACGACAAATATATATATATATATATATATATATATATATATATATATATATATATATATATATATATATATATATATATATATATATATATATAATAACAGAAAAACAATCTAGTACGCGTTTTCTCTCATACCCTGATCACCAGACAAAAATAGGCACGACGGGAGGATGTGCCGACACCTGCCTAACCTGAAGAATATCATGTAGGTAACTATGAATAGTAAGACCACGTTCTCCGTATAGATTGAGCATATGTGTTTCATCCGTGGACAAAATAGTTTTTTATTTAACTTCTTGTCAACATCAAAATACCATCCACACATCCTTGCGCAAGAATTAGGAATAAAGGAATCATCAACGAAAATAAGGTATTTTTCCACTTCTCTCGCACACCAGCTTCAGGGTCGCGACGAATTTGACTCGTTCCCAAAAGGCATACCAACCATTGTGATGAACATGATAGGTGAAAACATTTTGAAAGACTCTGAGAGTGGGAACAAATGCGTAAGACACCACATCTCAAAGAACGATATACTGCAGATGCTCTATGGATGCAACTGACCAGCGCCAATACCGTAATAATGAAGAACGGATAAAAAGAAATCGGTTAAAGGAAAGCGCCATTCCCATACTCCATCATTTTAAAATAAACTGCGATCTTATAGGGAGGAGGTTTGTGCGCTCGTTGTCTACGAAGAGGCGTTACGGGGTTCAGCGCAACAATAGGCGGATGACAGTCACAAATAGTCTCGATATCCTCGTGATCAATAACGAAACGAATATCTTCCCCATTAAAGCTCTCCGCAATAGAGTTAGTCATTACAAGAAATAGAAAAAAGTATTTAAATAGAAAGAGTAAAGGTTTATTGAATGATAGGAAAACCAAACAATATAAACTTAAAGATAAAACGCATTGAGGAAACCCCAGATGGAAGATTGAGTGAGTTTGCAAAAGGTGACGAATTTATGAAGAAAGTTATGAGGTATTTATAGCGGGAGAGATTTTGAATCGTCTTCATGAAGAAGCTAAAAAGAGCTGTTAAAAGTTAAGGCCATCACAGCCACACACGTGTTACAATACTGATAAAAGTTGACGTACCAAATGACAACGATAGATAGGATCATGGTTGAATTGAATTGACGGCCCATCTCCTATTCATACTGACACAAGCCGAAAACACTTTCTCGCATTTAATGCTCCTAACTTATTTCCTTTAATTTTATTTATTTTGATATGATTGAATTCGACACAATGCGCAATGGTTGCGCGTAGTCTTGAACTGGGGGACTTAATGATACGCATAGTCGAATAGCACTAAGTATTCGCATCACACGTGCTTTGCACGCATATGTTAAGCATAATAAAGGATTACTTTGAAAGATATGCGTGCGTGAGTACGTCAGATTTACGCTAAGCACAAACAAACAAAAGGACGTCCTGAATAATTGTCACAACGCCGACACTCTAACCTGCCAGATGGCGATAGAAAGCTTTTGCAGAAAAAGCATGAAGAGACAGCATGTACCTTTTTCAGCTTTATAGTACAATACAAAATAGAATGTCTCCCCTTCCTTTGTCTTATTACATATCACTAGAAGATACCAACAATCTTTTATAAATAGAATTCCATGCTCCCATCATTCTAAGAGCAATACACATTATATATTAATTTGAACAAATCCTCAATACCCCGACTGTACCAGAATACTAACAGCTTACAGTTACGTAAAGTCACAGGTAACGTTTTCCGAACTGTAAACCCTAGACACCACCCAGCAAGCCATCGTAGTCGGCTTACCCAAACAATGGTGGGTTACTTTTAACCACTCATGTTTTTATCTTCATCTCACGTCAGGGTTATTCATGGTAATCCGGACTAGAGATTTAAGCACAAAAAACCCTTAAATTCTCCTTTATCTTCGATGTTAAGCATGGACGAACCTCACTAAATGTAAGACCTGAATCCAAATTGTATATATATTGTATATAATTAAAAGAGGCTTGAATCTGTGAACCAGGAAGTGCGCAGCACGCACCCTGACGCGCGGCGCGCATAACGCGCTGACAGCTCACACCTTACTTTTAATTATTTTAAAGGGGCATTTTGGTAGTTTCACATGTTGAACGTGTTTAAGGCCCCAAGGTCAGTTTGGTGGGTGCCATAACTTCATTTCCACCCACCTTATCACTCCCACATTCAATTTGGAGAGAGAGTAAGGTTTTAGTGAGAGAAAGCTCATTTTGGGGAAGAAGAAAAAGGAATCTTGCATAAGCTCAAGTTTTAAAGTCATTCCCTACGTCTCTAGCTACGGTTTGATAGTATTGGTAAGTCTTAACTCTATGTCTTTAGTTTTAATTGGTTTATGGCAAGGGGTTTGTTCACTTGAGACTTGTATGACCCATTTGGGGGTTAAATGGGTGAATTTGGGTATATGGATGAAAGAAAAACTCTAATAGCTATAACCTACGGTTTGGTCTTCTAGATTGGGATTTATAAGTGTTAATTGTGTTTTTAGGCACTAATACACTTGTTAAATGTTGAAAGATTTGTAAATGGGTTATGTTTGACCAAATGTGTTAGTCTAAGTGTTAAAATGGGTCAAATGGGTAATGTTGACCTAGTTTGGGCAAGATAGGTATGAAAATACCCTAGATAGTGTTAGTTGTTGATATCGGGCTATAATCACTAGCTTTTAGTGATTTATAAGGAGTCTTGGCCATTAATGGGCGGTCTTGGTGTGAATGAGCCATTAAATGCAATTGGGTCATTAAATGCTCGAGTGTTAAATGTTGGTGTTTAGTCCAACTAGTTTGTGTGTTGAAAGTATACTTATTGTAATAGGAACTTTGCTTTGAAGCTTTCGGAAGTGCATAATCATCATCTTGGCGTTAAGGTGAGTGGGATAAGTATACATGTACGTATATGATGTGTTTATTTGTATGAATGGATATGTGTTGTCTGAGTTAGTGCTATATGTTGTTGTACACTAACGGACTTTATGAGAGGATATGTGTTGTCCAATTAGTGCTATATGTTGCTGTACACTAACGGATTATGAACGGATATGCGTTGTCCAAGGGTTAGTGATATATGTGGTTGTACACTAACGGATGTTATGAACACCGATGGAAAATTTGAGTACCATCCCTTTGTGCGATTGGCTAACCATGGTTGTGTGTTGTGGTGTCGCAATATTATATTGTTCGAGTTATATGTTATTGCTATGCTAGCTTGTGTGACCGGGGATTTGTAGCATTATACTTGAGAGTGGTATGCTAATTAAGTTGCTAGCTTGTATGCGGTATTGTGTAAGTGAATGCAAGTAGATAGATTATATATGCATATGTATAATTATTGCACTCACTAAGCATTGCTTACCCTCTCGTTGTTTACCTTTTTAGGCTTCGGCGTGTACAAAAGCAAGGGTATAAGCTTGGATTAGAGATTTTACCTCTTTGGATTTGTTAGAGGAGGCTTTTGTATTTCGACCTAGGTTTTGGGTAGTTTAATCCCAAACACCATGCTCGTCTTTTGTTTGGTACTTAAACTTATGGGTCGAAAATACTTTGGTGTTGTACGGGTCGTCGTGCCCTTTTGTAAACTCTAATCCTTGAAATTATGTAAACTACCTTGGGTGGTAACCAAATTTACGTTGTATAGTTTGAGTGTTTGGAGTATTGGCTTTTATATGAAAATTGGCAAAACAGCACATTCTGCAATAATGCGCGCCGCACAAATGGATGCGCACCGCGCAAATGGGTGGGATTTTAGGGAACTGTCCTTGCCCCATTTCTGATCTGGTTTCACGCGTTACTGCACGTCGTGTAGGTCTGCGCGTGCCGCACAACTGCCCAGGCTGTTTTTATTTAAAAAAAAAAATTTGTGTTGCGTTTTCCGGTATTCGATGTTGGGTTGTTACAAGTGGTATCAGAGCATGGTCTAAGGGATTTAGGCGACTTCAGATAGGTGCCTAGACTTAGACTTTATTGTGTATGCGCTTTATGCAGGACTTGTAGGAGACAGGTCAGAATGGGAATTGGTTAGTGTTCAGGCTTATATGAACTAACCTTGCACTAATCATTTTGTGTTATGTTTGCAATCATCAAGCGAGATAAACATTGTACTAGCACGTTAATGCGACGTGCTCGCGTAACAATGACTAGCTACCATTGTTACGGGCGCAAATCGTGTCAAACAAGCGATGTACGACGATTGTTGAGCAAGATGGGCGGTAAGGTAAATATGTGTTTATGTATGTGTCATGTCTTTTCGTTTCGTTGTTTAACCTCTTCCGTTTTATAGAATGAAGATGAGAAACGGACACGACACCGATAATGGGGGTACGAGCGAGGACCCCGAGTTCACGGCCAAAGTTGAGGCCATTTTGAAAATTCATCATGCATCTTTCCTAGAAGATGTTAAGAAGATGATAAGAAGATGTTTCGAGATACGATTGACGAGCAATTAATCAATGTAGTAAAGGAGCAAATTAAAGTTGTCCTTCAAGAGGACAATGTTGGAAGACGAGACTTTTTCTATAAGAATTTCAAAGATGCTCAACCTCCTACTTTTGAGGGCGAACGAGATCCACTTAAGAGTGCCCGATAGATCTCCGATATGGAGGGGGCTTTTCGTACTTACGAATGCCTTCTCGATAAGAAGACGAGGTACGGTTGTAGCATGTTGAGGGGTGATGCTAAGTTGTGGTGGGATGCGAAAATCCAACTTTATGGTGAAGAATAGTGCATGGATTTTACTTGGGACGAGTTCAAGGCGGAGTTTTTCCAAGAGTACCGAACTTCGGCCGATCTTACTAGACTTAAGGACGAGTTGCGTGCCTTGAGGCAAGGGTCGATGGATTTGAACACTCTCAAATTCGTTTTCTTGTCAAAGACCCAATTTTGCTCGGAGTATGTCGGGAATGATAAAATGTTGAAAGAAGACTTTTACCGAACCTTGAATGATAGTTATCAAGAGAAGATTAGTGTGAACGTGGTGAAAAGTTTTGATGAGTTGTTTAATATGGCCAAAGGTTTTGAGTCGCTCGTTTTGAGAAAAAGCGGCTTTACTTTTGGCAAAAGGAAGTTTGAAGCTACTAGTCATTCGAACAAGAAGAGTAAGGGTGTGAGTGAGAGTATTGGTAGTGTAAAGAAGGGTGTCTCAGGTGGTCACGTAGTCACTTGCTATAATTGTGGGCAAAAAGGTCACATTTCTCGTGATTGTCTGAAACCATCATCCGCAACCAAGCTCACTTGTTTTAATTGTGGTAAGGAAGGGCACCGAAGGACGGAGTGTCCCGATTTGCGGGGTGATCACGTTAAGAGGTTGGAGAAGGCGGCGGGTACGGCTAAGGGGCGAAATTATTTGATGACCAATGATGAGGCCAAGCAATCCAATGAAGTTGTCTCAGGTACTTTCATGGTTAACTCTAATCCGGCAAGGATATAAATTGATAGCGGTGCTAATTTGTCTTTTGTGTCGCCTTGATTTGTGTCTAAGCTTAACAAACTGCTAGCTAAGTTAAGTCATCCGGTAGAAGTTGAAATAGCGGATGGTAAGACGGTGCTAGGGGTTGATGTGTGTAAAGATTGTAATGTTGTGTTTGGTACGGAAATGTTTAAAATTGATCTCATTCCGATGACTTTGGGTGAGTTTGATATTGTTATGGGTATGGATTGGCTCGATCGTTATAGAGCCGATGTTGCATGCCATGATAAGTTCATTCGTGTCAAGACCCCAAGTGGGGGAGAGTTGATTATTCATGGTGATAAATGAAGAAGACTCGTACCATTATGCACTTATGCACGGGCACGACGTTTTCTTAAGAGTGGTGGTATGGTTTTTCTTGCCCATGTAGTTGATACTCGTTATGAGCCACCATCCATTCGTGAAATTCCGGTGGTTAATGAATTTGAAGACGTTTTTCCGGATGAGTTACCGGGTGTTCCGGCGGAAAGACAAGTTGAATTTCGCATTGAGTTGGTTCCGGGAGCTACTCCCATTGCTAAAACTCCTTATCATTTAACGCTGACAGAAATGCAAGAATTGTTAAATCAAACCCAAGAGTTGCTTGAAAAGGGTTTTATTCGACCGAGTTCCTTGCCATGGGGTGCTCCGGTTTTATTTGTGAAAAAGAAGGATGGTAGTATGCGGATGTGCATCGAATATCGGGAGTTGAACAAAGTGACGATCAAGAATCGTTATCCATTGCCTCAGATTGACGATTTGTTTGACCAACTCCAAGGTGCAACGTATTTTTCTAAGATTGACTTACGGTCCAGCTATCATCAAGTGCGGGTCCGAGAGGAAGACATAGAGAAAACGGCTTTCCGAACTCGTTACGGGCATTTTGAGTTTGTAGTTATGCCTTTTGGTCTTACGAATGCACCGGTAGCATTCATGATCTTATGAACCGAGTGTGCCAACCTATGTTTGACAAGTCGGTAATTGTGTTCATTGACGACGTACTTTTTTATTCTAAGAGTATGACGGAACATGAGCACCATTTGCGTGAAGTATTGAAAACATTGCGAAAGGAGAAGTTATATGCTAAATTCTCCAAATGTGAATTTTGGCTAAGGGAAGTTCAATTCCTTGGCCATATTGTGAACAAAGAAGGTATTCAAGTAGTTCCGGGGAAGATAGAAACGGTGAAGAATTGGGGAAAACCGACTATGCCTACGGAAATTCGAAGTTTTCTCGGATTGGTCGGTTATTATCGTCGGTTTATCCAAAACTTTTCTAAAATTGCTTCTCCTTTGACAAAGTTAACCAGGAAGAACGTGAGGTTTAATTGGGAAAATGAGCAAGAAATTGCTTTCCAATTATTGAAGGAGAAATTGTGTCAAGCTCCGGTGTTGGTATTACCAGAAGGAATCGAAGATATGACGGTATATTGTGATGCCTCGTTAAATGGAATCGGTGTGTTCTAATGCAAAGGGGTAAAGTCATCGCTTTCGCCTCTCGACAATTAAAGGAGCAAGAAAAGAGATACCCGACTCATGATCTTGAATTGGCGGCGGTGGTACATGCACTAAAAATTTGGCGCCACTAGTTGTATGGTGTCAAGTGTACGATTTATTCGGATCATAAGAGTTTGAAACATCTCTTTAATCAACGATATTTGAATTATCATCAACGTAGGTGGATGGATGTAGTAAAGGATTATGATTGTGAGATACTTTATCATCCGGGCAAGGCAAATGTGGTCGCGGATGCGCTAAGTAGAAATAGTCAACATCCGGCGATACGAGTAGGATCGTTACGCATGATTATTACTAACGATTTTCTTGTAAAGCTTGGTGAGATTCAAATTGAAGCTTTTTTTTTAACAACAAACATGAGGAACGAATCGTGGGGCAAACGGAGTCCATTACCTTAGGCCCGCATGGTTTGTTGTCTTTTCAAGGAAGGGTGTGGGTGCCCAAGATGGGTGGCTACCGACAAGTGCTACTTGACGAAGCACATAAGTCAAAGTATTCCATTCATCCGCGTGCAACAAAGATGTACTATGATTTGAAGAAGGAGTATTGGTGGCCCGGTATGAAACGTGATGTTGTTAAGTACGTTGAACAATGCGTCACGTGTTTGCAAGTTAAAGCCGAACACCAAAAGCCGTACTGTAAGTTACAACCGTTGGAAGTCCCGAAATGGAAATGGGAGCACATTACTGTGGACTTCATTACAAAGTTACCAAAGAAGGCGAGAACCCAATATGATACGATTTAGGTGATAGTTGATAGATTGACGAAGAGTACTTTATTTCTTCCCATTCGGGAAACGATATCGTCAGAAACTTTGTCCAAGTTGTTTATCAAGGAGGTGATATCGAGATATGGGGTTCCTATATCTATTGTTTTGGATTGAGAGACTCGTTTCACATCTCGATTTTGGAATAAGTTTCATGAAGATATGGGTACTCAATTGAAAATGAGCACGGCGTATCATCCTCAAATGGACGGTCAAACCGAGCGTACGAATCAAATGTTGTAGGATATGTTAAGGGCGTGTGTTTTGACTTTGGTGGTAGTTGGGATGAGCATTTACCATTGGTGGAATTCTCGTACAATAATAGTTACCACACTAGTATTGGAATGCCACCTTATGAGATGCTGTATGGGCGTAGATGTCGAACTCCTATTTGTTGGGGTGAAGTGGGTCAACGGGAAATCGGGAGTACCGATTTGGTTTTAGAGACGAATAGTAAGATTGAGATGATTCGGGCTTGACTTAAGGAGGCGCAAGATAGACAAAAATCTTATGCCGATAAAGGAAGGCGAACGATTGAGTTTCAAGAAGGTGACATGGTGATGCTTAAGGTTTCGCCATGGAAAGGTGTTATTCGATTTCGAAAGCGAGGAAAGTTGGCTCCTCGGTTTATTGGTCCTTTCAAGGTTTTGGCTCGTGTTGATGAGGTTGCTTATAGACTAGAGTTACCCGAAGAACTTGTGGGAATTCATAACACGTTTCATGTTTCCCATCTCCGTAAGTGTCTTGCGGATGACTCGACTTGGGTGCCGTTATATGAGATTGCGTTGAATAATAAGCTAGAGTATGTCGAAGAGCCGATTGCAATCCTTGATGAGAAGGTTAAGATGTTGCGGAACAAAGAGGTTAGAACCTTTAAAGTGCGATGGCGTCATCGAAAGGGTTCTAAATTTACGTGGAAATCCGAAGAGTTTGTTTTGGTATATCTTCCTGCTTGTCATGAGGCGTGGATTGCGAGGACGCAATCCGAATCAAGTGGGGGAGAGTTGTAAGACCCGAATCCAAATTGTATATATATTGTATATAATTAAAAGAGGCTGGAATCTGTGAACCAGGAAGAGCACGGCGCGCACCCTGACGCACGGCGCGCATAACGCGCTGACAACTCACACCTTACTTTTAATTATTTTAAAGGGGCATTTTGGTAGTTTCACATGTTGAACGTGTTTAAGGCCCCAAGGTCAGTTTGGTGGGTGCCATAACTTCATTTCCACCCACCTTATTGTAGTGACCCGAACTTTTCCATGTTTATATATATTAATTGAGATTGATATTTACATGACTAAATGTTTCCAACGTGTTAAGCAATCAAACTTGTTAAGACTTGATTAAATGAAATAAGTTTCATATAGACAATTGATCACCCAAGTTGACTGGCGATTCACGAACGTTACAAAATTGTAAAAAACTACATGTTGTGGTATACATAGACATATATATATGGTTGACATAAGATTATGATGAGTAAGTATCTCACTAAATATATTAACAATGTGTGATATACATAAGAAATGAGATTACTAAGTTAAGAAACTCGAAACGATATATATAACGATTATCGTTATAACAACGTCTTACTAGGTACATATGAATCATATTAAGATATTGATACACTTGGTTAATTATGTTAAATGATAAGTAAATATATCATTAAGTGTATTAACAATGAACTACATATGTAAAAATAAGACTACTAACTTAATGATTTCGAAACGAGACATATATGTAACGATTATCGTTGTAACGACATTTAACTGTATATATATCATACTAAGATATATTATATATCATAATATCATGATAATGTAACAATTTAACATCTCATTTGATATAATAAACAATGGGTTAACAACATTTAACAAGATCGTTAACCTAAAGGTTTCAAAACAACATTTTCATGTAACGACTAACGATGACTTAACGACTCAATTAAAATGTATATACATGTAGTGTTTTAATATGTATTCATACACTTTTGAAAGACTTCAAGACACTTATCAAAATACTTCTACTTAACAAAAATGCTTACAATTACATCCTCGTTCTGTTTCATCAACAATTCTACTCGTATGCACCCGTATTCGTACTCGTACAATACACAGCTTTTAGATGTATGTACTATTGGTATATACACTCTAATGATCAGCTCTTAGAAGCCCATGTGAGTCACCTAACACATGTGGGAACCATCATTTGGCAACTAGCATGAAATATCTCATAAAATTACAAAAATACGAGTAATCATTCATGACTTATTTACATGAAAACAAAATTACATATCCTTTATATCTAATCCTTATACCAACGACCAAAAACACCTACAAAAACTTTCATTCTTCAATTTTCTTCATCTAATTGATCTCTCTCAAGTTCCATATTCAAGTTCTAAGTGTTCTTCATAAATTCCATAAGTATAGTTTCATAAAAATCAAGAATACTTCCAAGTTTGCAAGTCTACTTCCAAGCTTTCTAATCCATTCCAAGTAATCATCTAAGATCAAGGAACCTTTGTTATTTACATTAGGTTATCTTTCTAATTTAAGGTAATATTCATATTCAAACTTTGATTCAATTTCTATAACTATAACAATCTTATTTCGAGTGAAAATCTTACTTGAACTGTTTTCGTGTCATGATTCTGTTTCAAGAACTTTCAAGCCATCCAAGGATCCTTTGAAGCTAGATCCATTTTTCTAATTTCCAGTAGTTTTATCCAGAAAACTTTAGGTAGTAATGATGTTCATAACATCATTCGATTCATACATATAAAGCTATCTTATTCGAAGGTTTAAACTTGTAATCACTAGAACATAGTTGAGGTAATTCTAAACTTGTTCGCAAACAAAAGTTAATCCTTCTAACTTTACTTTTAAAATCAACTAAACACATGTTCTATATCTATATGATATGCTAACTTAATGATTTAAAACCTGGAAACACGATGAACACCATTAAATCGGATATACGCCGTCGTAGTGAAACCGGGGGCTGTTTTGGTTTGGATAATTAAACTTTGATTTAAAAGTTGTTCTTCTGGGAAAATGATTTTTCATATGAACATGAAACTATATCCAAAAATCAATGTTAAACTCAATGTGGAAGTATGTTTTCTAAAATGGTCATCTAGACGTCGTTCTTTCGACTGAAATGACTACCTTTACAAAAATGACTTGTAACTTATATTTCTGACTATAAACCTATAGTTTTTCTGTTTAGATTCATAAAATATAGTTCAATATGAAACCATAGCAATTTGATTCACTTAAAATGGATTTAAAATGAAGAAGTTATAGGTAAAACAAAATTGGATATTTTTGATCTTTTTAGCTACGGGAAATGTTTAACAAATCTATACAAATCATATCCTAGCTAACTTATATTGCATTATACATGTATTCTAATATATTATGTAATCTTGGGATACCATAGACATGTATGCAAATGTTTTGACATATCATATCGACCCATGTATATATATTATTTGGAACAACCATAGATACTCTATATGCAGTAATGTTGGAGTTAGCTACACAGGGTTGAGGTTGATTCCAAAAATATATATACTTTGAGTTGTAATTTAGCATGAGCCGTGTATACACTGGGTCGTGGATTGATTCAAGATAATATATATCGATTTATTTCTGTACATCTAACTGTAGAAAACTAGTTGTAGGTTACTAACGAGGACAGCTGATTTAATACACTCAAATCATTAAAACATAATAAAAATGGTTGTAATTATATTTTGATCATACTTTGATATATATGTACATATTTGTATAGGTTCGTGAATTGATCCGTGGCCAAGTCTTATTTCCGAGGAAGGAAATATCTGTGAAAGTGAGTTATAGTCCCACTTTTAAAATCTATTATTTTGGGATGAGAATACATGCAGGTTTTATAAATGATTTACAAAATAGACACAAGTACGTGAAACTACATTCTATGGTTGAATTATCGAAATCGAATATGCCCATTTTTATTAAGTCTGGTAATCTAAGAATTAGGGAACAGACACCCTAATTGACGCGAATTCTAAAGATAGATCTATTGGGCCTAACAAACCCCATCCAAAGTACCGGATGCTTTAGTACTTTGAAATTTATATCATATCCGAAGGGTGTCCCGGAATGATGGGGATATTCTTATATATGCATCTTGGTAATGTCGGTTACCAGGTGTTCACCATATGAATGATTTTTATCTCTATGTATGGGATGTGCATTGAAATATGAAATCTTGTGGTCTATTATTACGATTTGATAAATATAGGTTAAACCTATAACCCACCAACATTTTTGTTGACGTTTAAAGCATGTTTATTCTCAGGTGAATACTAAGAGCTTCCGCTGTTGCATACTAAAATAAGGACAAGATTTGGAGTCCATGTTTGTATGATATTGTGTAAAAACTGCATTTAAGAAACATATGTCGATGTAATATATTTCTATTGTAAACCATTATGTAATGGTCGTGTGTTAACAGTATATTTTAGATTATCATTATTTGATAATCTACGTAATGTTTTTAAAACCTTTATTGATAAATAAAGGTTATGGTTGTTTTAAAAATGAATGCAGTCATTGAAAAACGTCTCATATGGAGGTCAAAACCTCGCAACGAAATCAATTAATATGGAACATTTATAATCAATATGAACGGGACATTTCAGTTGGTATCCGAGCGTTGGTCTTAGAGAACCAGAAAATTTGCATTAGTGTGTCTTATCGAGTTTTTTAGGATGCATTAGTGAGTCTGGACTTCGATCGTGTTTTCTTTAAAAATGATTGCTTAACATTTTTATTGGAAGCTATATATTATTAACATGTAAATATTATGTGATATATTAATCTCTTAACATATTTGATATTGTGTGATAGATGTCTACCTCTAGCACAAATCCCATTGACTCACCTAATAATAACGAAGAGTCGAATATATATTGGCAAGATTCACAAGTTCCCGAAGATCCGAAAGAAGAGGAAACGGAACCGGAAGAAGAGGAACCGAAAGAAGAGGAACCAGAAGAAGAGGAACCGGAAGAAGAAGAGGTTCCAGAGGGGGAATAGTAGGAACCACAGAAAACCGGTCAAATAAAAGAAAAAATCCTCAACCAATGGACCAAAGTTAATAATGGTCAATGGTGTTTCCGCTAAGGAAGCAAAATATTGGGAAAATTACCAATTTTTCGATGAATCGGATCCTGATGAGGATTCCGATGATGTTATAGAAATTACCCCGACCCAATTTAATGAGGCAAAAGAAAATAATAAGGGAAAATGCATCAAAATAGAGAAATCTGATTCCAACCCCGATGAACTTTATATGTACCGTCAACACCCGTATTTTCAATATCGTGAGAATAACCCGGGAACCTCTAAACCACCAGGTTTTTCTAAACCAATGTGGAAAATGACGACTCGTATTAGAAGAACATCATATATCCCTAGAAGATTAGGAAAAAGAACCAAGTCCGAAGAAGAAGAAACCAGTGATTCAGATTAGAGAGGTGTGAGCATGTTGTGTAATAAATGTATTGTAGTGTGCTTGTACTTTTATGTTCTATGTAAAAATTGCTTGTATTGTTTGTTATTACGAATCTAATCCTTGTCTATTTTACAGTATAAAAACAAAATGGACGTTAAGGGTAGACAACCGAATATTTTAGAAGACCTACCAAAGGATATGATTGAGGAAATCTTGTCTAGAGTCGGTCAGAATTCATCAGCACATTTTGTTATGGCGAAATTAACTTGTCAAACATTTGAAAGACTTTCCAGAAATTCCTTAGTTTATAAAAGACTTTCCTTTGATAGGTGGGGTATATCACATTGGGGAGACTTTAAGTTACGCCGTGTTTTCTTTAAAGCGTTAAATGCGGGGAACCCAAATGCAATTTTACGCTAAGGGTTAAGAACCTATTTTGACTCAACATATCCCAACATAGGATTTCGTGAATTAGAAAGAGCTTCTAACATGCAACATAAAGAAGCATGTTATGCTTACGGGTTAGTGATGTTCGCTTCTTACCAAAGTGAGAAAAAGAACATCGGATTGCAGCTTTTAAATAAAACTTTCCCACAAGTAACGGATTCAGTAGTTGGGGTGAGAAACAAGGTTTTTAGATTATTACGGGGCTGTTGAAAATTACGAAACCCTCGTCCTTTTGACGACATTACAACATGTTGCCTAGCTAATGGTCATAACGGTTATTTTCCACAAGACCAAGGATGGGAAGTCGTCTTAGTAAAACCAGAATGCGTGACTTGTTTCTGGACTTATGAATTACGTGTCTTTATTTCCTTTGCTGAACAACTTGCGTATTAACTAGATTTATCTTCAAAACTGTCATGTATCATAGTGTACTACGTTTCATGTTATATGTAATATAGCGAAGTTGTAAGTTTGAAGAATATTTGTATGTGATATATTATTATAATCAGTTTTTCATATGGAATTGTAGTAGTTGAATTGTATATTAGCTATTAAGTATGAACTTAACGGGTAAGTAGTACCCGAATTTAAACTTATAAAATGCTAATATAAAGAAAAAGCTTTTATAAATGAGTTCATATTATGCTACGAGATACTATTGACTACTCTTAATATTCTGTATGATTAAATTGTTTCATTTGACTATTTTGAAGGAAATGGCACCGACTACTCGACACACCTTGAATATGAGCGAAGAGGAATTTCGTGCCTTTCTTGCTTCAAACATAGCCACAGTACAGGCCGCGCTACATACCAACAATAACTCTGAATCTAGCAATACAGCTAACGGCGCAAGAAATCGTGTAGGATGCTCCTACAAGGAATTCACTGCCTACAAACCTTCAGAATTTGATGGGACCGAAGGACCAATCGGATTGAAACGGTGGACCGAGAAAGTTGAATCGGTGTTTGCCATAAGTAAGTGTGCTGAAGGAGACAAAGTGAAGTACGCTACGTATACCTTCACAGGTATTGCGTTAACATGGTGGAATACCTATCTAGAGCAAGTGGGACAAGATGCTGCTTACGCGCTACCATGGTCAGCATTCAAGCACTTGATGAACGAGAAGTACCGTCCCAGAACCGAGGTCAATAAGCTTAAGTCAGAACTTAGAGGGTTACAAACAAAGGGATTCGATATTACTTCGTACGAAAGACGATTCACAGAATTGTGCCTATTGTGTCCGAGAGCGTTCGAAGATGAGGAAGAGAAAATCGACGCGTTTGTGAAAGGATTACCGGAGAGAATCCAAGAAGATATAAGTTCACACGAGCCTGCCTCCATACAAAAGGCATGTAGAATGGCTCACAAACTAGTGAACCAGATTGAGGGAAGAATTAAAGAACAGGCAGGCGAAGAGGCCAACGTGAAGTTAGTCAAAAGAAAGTGAGAGGAAAACGGTGATAAGAGTCACCAAAACAACAACAACTATCCCAACAATCGCAACATCAATCGCAACTACAACAAACGGCACAACAACAACAACAACAACAACTACAACAATCATCCCAACAACAATAACAACCGCAACAACAACAATAATCAGAAGCAGCTATGCTAAAGGTGCGAAAAGTATCACTCAGGGTTCTGCACCAAATTTTGCAACAAGTGTAAAAGAAATGGTCATAGCGCGGCGAAGTGTGAGGTCTACGGACCAGGGGTTAACAGAACGAAAGGAAAAAATGGTGTCAGAACGAGTAATGGCGGAGCAAGTAGTGTCGGAGCAAGTTATGCCAATGTAGTTTGTTATAAATGTGGAAAACCGGGCCACATTATTAGAAATTGCCCGAACCAGGAGAACACGAATTGACAAGGCCGCGGAAGAGTTTTCAATATTAATGCGGCAGAGGCACAGGAAGACCCGGAGCTTGTTACAGGTACATTTCTTATTGACAATAAATCTGCTTACGTTTTATTTGATTCGGATGCGGATAGAAGCTATATGAGTAGAGATTTTTGTGCCAAATTAAGTTGTTCATTGACGCCGTTGGGTAGTAAATTTTTACTCGAATTAGCAAACGGTAAATTAATTTCAGCAGATTATATATGCCGGAATCGAGAAATTAAACTGGGTAGCGAAATATTTAAGATTGATTTGATACTAGTAGAGTTAGGGAGTTTTGATGTAATAGTTGGCATGGACTGGCTGAAGGAGATGAAAGTAGAGATCGTATGTTACAAAAATGCAATTTGCATTGTACGAGAAGAAGGAGAACCCTTAATGGTGTACGGAGAAAAGGGCAACACGAAGCTACATCTTATTAGTAAGAAAAGGTTGCTATGCTGTTCTAGCACACGTCGAGAAAGTACAAACTAAAGAAAAGAGCATCAATGATGTTCCCGTCACAAAAGAATTTCCCGATGTATTTTCGAAAGAATTACCGGGACTACCTCTACATCGATCTGTTGAATTTCAAATAGATCTTGTACCAGGAGCTGCACCAATAGCTCGTGCTCCTTACAGACTCGCACCCAGTGAGATGAAAGAACTACAAAGCCAACTGCAAGAACTATTAGAACGTGGTTTCATTCGACCAAGCACATCACCATGGGGAGCTCCTGTTTTATTTGTCAAGAAGAAGGATGGTACATTTAGGTTGTGTATTGACTACAGAGAGTTGAATAAACTTACCATCAAAAACAGTTATCCACTGCCGAGAATTGACGACTTATTTGATCAACTACAAGGCTCGTCGGTTTATTCAAAAATCGATTTACGTTCTGGATATCATCAAATGCGAGTAAAGGAGGATGATATTCCAAAAACTACTTTTAGGACGCGTTATGGTCATTACGAGTTTATGGTTATGCCGTTTGGATTGACTAACGCACCAGATGTGTTCATGGACCTTATGAACTGAGTGTGTGGGCCATATCTTAACAAGTTTGTCATTGTTTTCATCGATGACATACTTATTTACTCAAAGAATGATCAAGAGCACGAAGAACATTTGAGAAAATTGCTAGAAGTATTGAGGAAAGAAAAACTGTACGTCAAGTTTTCAAAGTGTGCATTTTGGTTGGAAGAAGTTCAATTCCTCGGTCACATAGTGAACAAAGAAGGTATTCAGGTGGACCCGGCAAAGATCAAAACCGTTGAAAAGTGGGAAACCCCAAAAACTCCGAAGCATATACGTCAATTTTTAGGATTGGCTGGTTACTACAGAAGATTCATCCAAGATTTCTCCAAAATAGCAAAACCCTTGACTGCATTAACGCATAAAGGGAAGAAATTTGAATGGAAGGATGAACAAGAGAAGGCGTTTCAGTTACTGAAGAAAAATCTAACTACGGCACCTATATTATCATTGCCTGAAGGGAATGATGATTTTGTGATTTATTGTGATGCATCAAAGCAAGGTCTCGGTTGTGTATTAATGCAACGAACGAAGGTGATTGCTTATGCGTCTAGACAATTGAAGATTCACGAGCAAAATTATACAACTCATGATTTGGAATTAGGTGCTGTTGTTTTTGCATTAAAGACTCGGAGGTATTATTTATATGGGGTCAAAAGTATTATATATACCGACCACAAAAGTCTCCAACATATATTTAATCAGAAGCAACTGAATATGAGACAATGCA
The DNA here is from genome assembly GCF_046630445.1 of Rutidosis leptorrhynchoides. Lineage (NCBI taxonomy): Eukaryota > Viridiplantae > Streptophyta > Magnoliopsida > Asterales > Asteraceae > Rutidosis > Rutidosis leptorrhynchoides. The sequence goes on along the minus strand of NC_092333.1, from coordinate 473,515,193 downwards.
GGTGGATTGAACTGTTGAATGATTATGATTTTGAGATTCGATACCACCCGGGGAAGGCGAATGTGGTAGCCGACGCTTTGAGTAGAAAGGACAGAGAACCTATACGGGTAAAAGCTATGAATATAATTATTCGTACTAACCTTACTACTCAAATAAAGGAGGCGCAACAGGGGGTTGTAAAAGAAGGAAAGTTGAAGAATGAGATACTCAAAGGATCAGAGAAACATCTTAATATTCGGGAAGACGGAACCCGATATAGGGCTGATAGAATTTGGGTACCAAGGTTTGGAGATGTGAGAGAAATGGTACTTAAAGAAGCACATAAAACCAGATATTCAATACATCACGGAGCGGGGAAGATGTATAAAGATCTCAAGAAACACTTTTGGTGGCCGGGTATGAAAGCAGATATTGCTAAATATGTAGGAGAATGTTTGACGTGTTCTAAGGTCAAAGCTGAACATCAGAAACCATCAGGTCTACTACAACAACCTGAAATCCTGGAATGGAAATGGGAAAACATTACCATGGATTTCATTACTAAATTGCCAAGGACTGCAAGTGGTTATGATACTATTTGGGTAATAGTTGATCGTCTCACCAAGTCATCACACTTCCTGCCAATGAGAGAAGATGACAAAATAGAGAAGTTGGCGCGATTGTATTTGAAGGAGGTTGTCTCCAGACATGGAATACCCGTATCTATTATCTCTGATAGGGATGGTAGATTTGTTTCAAGGTTCTGGCAAACATTGCAACAAGCATTGGGGACTCGTCTAGACATGAGTACTGCCTATCATCCACAAACTGATGGGCAGAGCGAAAGGATGATATAAACACTTGAAGACATGCTACGAGCATGTGTTATTGATTTCGGAAACGGTTGGGATCGACACCTACCGTTAGCAAAATTTTCCTACAACAACAGTTATCATTCTAGTATTGAGATGGCGCCGTTTGAGGCACTTTATGGTAGAAAGTGCAGGTCTCCGATTTGTTGGAATGAAGTGGGGGATAGACAGATTACGGATCGGAAATAATACAAGAAACTACCGAGAAAATCATCCAAATTCAACAACGATTGAAAACCGCCCAGAGTCGACAAAAGAGCTACGCGGACAGTAAAAGAAAAGATATAGAGTTTGAAATTGGAGAAATAGTCATGCTTAAGGTTTCACCTTGGAAAGGCGTTGTTCGATTTGGTAAACGGGAGAAACTAAATCCAAGGTACATTGGACCATTCAAGATGATAGATCGTGTCGGACCAGTAGCTTACCAACTGGAGCTACCTCAACAACTCGCCGCTGTACATAACACTTTCCACGTCTTGAATTTGAAGAAATGTTTTGCTAAAGAAGATCTCACTATTCCATTGGATGAAATCCAAATCAATGAAAAACTTCAATTCATTGAAGAACCCGTCGAAATAATGGATCGTGAGGTTAAGAGACTTAAGCAAAACAAGATACCGATTGTTAAGGTTCGATGGAATGCTCATAGAGGACCCGAGTTCACCTGGGAGCATGAAGATCAGATGAAGAAGAAATACCCACATCTATTTCCAGAAGATTCATCAACACCTTCAACAGCTTAAAATTTCGGGACGAAATTTATTTAACGGGTAGGTATTGTAGTGACCCGAACTTTTCCATGTTTATATATATTAATTGAGATTGATATTTACATGACTAAATGTTTACAACGTGTTAAGCAATCAAACTTATTAAGACTTGATTAAATGAAATAAGTTTCATATAGACAATTGATCACCCAAGTTGACCGGCGATTCACGAACGTTACAAAATTGTAAAAAACTACATGTTGTGGTATATATAGACATATATATATGGTTGACATAAGATTATGATGAGTAAGTATCTCACTAAATATATTAACAATGTGTGATATACATAAGAAAGGAGATTACTAAGTTAAGAAACTCGAAACAATATATATAACGATTATCGTTATAACAACGTCTTACTAGGTACATATGAATCATATTAAGATATTGATACACTTGGTTAATTATGTTAAATGATAAGTAAATATATCATTAAGTGTATTAACAATGAACTACATATGTAAAAATAAGACTACTAACTTAATGATTTCGAAACGAGACATATATGTAACGATTATCGTTGTAACGACATTTAACTGTATATATATCATACTAAGATATATTGTATATCATAATATTATTATAATGTAACAATTTAACATCTCATTTGATATAATAAACAATGGGTTAACAACATTTTAAAAGATCGTTAACCTAAAGGTTTCAAAACAACATTTACATGTAACGACTAACGATGACTTAACGACTCAGTTAAAATGTATATACATGTAGTGTTTTAATATGTATTCATACACTTTTGAAAGACTTCAAGACACTTATCAAAATACTTCTACTTAACAAAAATGCTTACAATTACATCGTCGTTCAGTTTCATCAATAATTCTACTCGTATGCACCCGTATTCGTACTCGTACAATACACAGCTTTTAGATGTATGTACTATTGGTATATACACTCCAATGATCAGCTCTTAGTAGCCCATGTGAGTCACCTAACATATGTGGGAACCATTATTTGGCAACTAGCATGAAATATCTCATAAAATTACAAAAATATGAGTAATCATTCATGACTTATTTACATGAAAACAAAATTACATATCCTTTATATCTAATCCATATACCAACGACCAAAAACACCTACAAACACTTTCATTCTCCAATTTTCTTCATCTAATTTATCTCTCTCAATTCCATCTTCAAGTTCTAAGTGTTCTTCATAAATTCCATAAGTATAGTTTCATAAAAATCAAGAATACTTCCAAGTTTGCAAGTCTACTTTCAAGCTTTCTAATCCATTCTAAGTAATCATCTAAGATCAAGGAATATTTGTTATTTACAGTAGGTTATCTTTCTAATTCAAGGTAATATTCATATTCAAACTTTGATTCAATTTCTACAACTATAACAATCTTATTTCGAGTGAAAATCTTACTTGAACTGTTTTCGTGTCATGATTCTGTTTCAAGAACTTTCAAGCCATCCAAGGATCCTTTGAAGCTAGATCCATTTTTCTCATTTCCAGTAGTTTTATCCAGAAAACTTGAGGTAGTAATGATGTTCATAACATCATTCGATTCATACATATAAAGCTATCTTATTCGAAGGTTCAAACTTGTAATCACTAGAACATTGTTTAGTTAATTCTAAACTTGTTCGCAAACAAAAGTTAATCTTTCTAACTTGACTTTTAAAATCAACTAAACACATGTTCTATATCTATAAGATATGCTAACTTAATGATTTAAAAACTGGAAACACGATGAACACCATAAAATCGGATATACGCCGTCGTAGTGAAACCGGGGGCTGTTTTGGTTTGGATAATTAAACTTTAATTTAAAAGTTGTTCTTCTGGGAAAATGATTTTTTATATGAACATGAAACTAAATCCAAAAATCAAGGTTAAACTCAAAGTGGAAGTATGTTTTCTAAAATGGTCATCTAGACGTCGTTCTTTCGACTGAAATGACTACCTTTACAAAAATGACTTGTAACTTGTATTTATGACTACAAACCTATACTTTTTCTATTTAAATTCATAAAATAGAGTTCAATATGAAACCATATCAATTTGATTCACTCAAAATGGATTTAAAATGAAGAAGTTATTGGTAAAACAAAATTGGATATTTTTGATCTTTTTAGCTACGGGAAATGTTTAACAAATCTATACAAATCATATCCTAGCTAACTTATATTGTATTATACATGTATTCTAATATATTATGTAATCTTGGGATACCATAGACATGTATGCAAATGTTTTGACATATCATATCGACCCATGTATATATATTATTTGGAACAACCATAGACACTCTATATGCAGTAATGTTGGAGTTAGCTATACAGGGTTGAGGTTGATTCCAAAAATATATATACTTTGAGTTGTGATTTAGCCTGAGACGTGTATACACTGGGTCGTGGATTGATTCAAGATAATATATATATCGATTTATTTCTGTACATCTAACTGTGGACAACTAGTTGTAGGTTACTAACGAGGACAGCTGACTTAATACACTCAAATCTTTAAAACATAATAAAAATGGTTATAATTATATTTTGATCATACTTTGATATATATGTACATATTTGTATAGGTTCGTGAATCGATCCGTGGCCAAGTCTTATTTCCGAGGAAGGAAATATCTGTGAAAGTGAGTTATAGTCTCACTTTTAAAATCTAATATTTTGGGATGAGAATACATGCAGGTTTTATAAATGATTTATAAAATAGACACAAGTACGTGAAACTACATTCTATGGTTGAATTATCGAAATCGAATATGCCCCTTTTTATTAAGTCTGGTAATCTAAGAATCAGGGAACAGACACCCTAATTGACGCGAATCCTAAAGATAGATCTATTGGGCCTAACAAACCCCATCCAAAGTACCGGATGCTTTAGTACTTCGAAATTTATATCATATCCGAAGGGTGTCCTGAAATGATGGGGATATTCTTATATATGCATCTTGTTAATGTCGGTTACCAGGTGTTCACCATATGAATGATTTTTATCTCTATGTATGGGATGGGTATTGAAATATGAAATCTTGTGGTCTATTGTTATGATTTGAGAAATATAGGTTAAACCTATAACTCACCAACATTTTTGTTGACGTTTAAAGCATGTTTATTCTCAGGTGAATACTAAGAGCTTCCGCTGTTGCATACTAAAATAAGGATAAGATTTGGAGTCCATGTTTGTATGATATTGTGTAAAAACTGCATTCAAGAAACATATGTCGATGTAATATATTTCTATTGTAAACCATTATGTAATGGTCGTGTGTAAATAGTATATTTTAGATTATCATTATTTGATAATCTACGTAATATTTTTAAAACCTTTATTGATAAAATAAAGGTTATGGTTGTTTTAAAAATGAATGCAGTCTTTGAAAAACATCTCATATAGAGGTCAAAACCTCGCAACGAAATCAATTAATATGGAACGTTTATAATCAATATGAACGGGACATTTCACTTATCACTCCCACATTCAATTTGGAGAGAGAGTAAGGTTTTAGTGAGAGAAAGCTCATTTTGGGGAAGAAGAAGAAGGAATCTTGCATAAGCTTAAGTTTTAAAGTCGTTCCCTACGTCTCTAGCTACGGTTTGATAGTATTGGTAAGTCTTAACTCCATGTCTTGAGTTTTAATTGGTTTATGGCTAGGGTTTTGTTCACTTGAGACTTGTATGACCCATTTGGGGGTTAAATGGGTGAATTTGAGTATATGGATGAAACAAAAATCCTAATAGCTATAACCTAGGGTTTGGTCTTGTAGATTGGGATTTGTAAGTGTTAATTGTGTTTTTAGGCACTAATACACTTGTTAAATGTTGAAAGATTTGTAAACGGGTTATGTTTGACCAAATGTGTTAGTCTAAGTGTTAAAATGGGTCAAATGAGTAATGTTGACCTAGTTTGGGCAAGATAGGTATGAAAATACCCTAGATGGTGTTAGTTGTTGATATCGGGCTATAATCACTAGCTTTTAGTGATTTATAAGGAGTCTTGGCCATTAATGGGCGGTCTTGGTGTGAATGAGCCATTAAATGCAATCGGGTCATTAAATGCTTGAGTGTTAAATGTTAGTGTTTAGTCCAACTAGTTTGTGTGTAGAAAGTATACTTATTGTAATAGGTACTTTGCTTTGAAGCTTTTGGAAGTGCATAATCATCATCATGGCGTTAAGGTGAGTGGGATAAGTATACATGTACATATATGAGTGGGATAATTATACTAATCTACTTCATATCAGTATTTTTTTTTCTCTGTCTTCTTCCCCTGCTCGATACCTCTGTCACGAAAGCTTCTAAACAAAAGTCAAATTTCGAATCAAGTTTAAAAATCTAAAAATACAGAAGTGATTTAAATCAAGTCGTGAGTCTTCCTGTAAATTTCAAGTTCTAATTCGAAAAATCAAAGATGAATTTGAGAGTCAAAGTTTAAAGGTAAAAAGTCAACTGTCGTGTTCTTCATAAAATTCGAGTTCGTTTTTACGTTTTCAGTCAAATCGAGGATTCAGAAAGTTTCTAGGAACGTTTTAAAATCTAATTCGTGTTATAATTTTTTATCTAAAACAAACTAGAATTCGAAATTTGATTTTGAGTTTATATATTTTTTTTTTTGCGAAGAACAGACTGTTCTACAGTCTTTTATTAAATTTTTTTTTTATAAATCAAATCGTTTACATTTTTTTTTGTTATGTTTCATTTATATATTCTAATTAAAATCGTTAAATAACTGGTATAGACTATTAAGTGTTTTGGGTCGATTTGAATTTTGTGAAGAAGAAGAAAGAATGGAAACAGTAAACAACGGGTTAAGTATAATTAAGATGCGAATATAATCAGAAAAACAGAAACGGTTCAATGGTTTAGAGTGTGTTGGGTTAGCGTGAGGTCGCGGGTTCGAGTCCTGTCTTGGGCACTTTTTTTTCTAAGGTAGTTTTCATCTTTTATTATTATTATTATTATTATTATTATTATTATTATTATTATTATTATTATTATTATTATTATTATTATTATTATTATTATTATTATTATTATTATTATTATTATTATTATTATTATTATTATAATAGCATAAGAATTAAGGATCAATTATTATTATTGTTATTATAAGTATTATTAATATTATCATTATTATTATTAATATGATATTTATTATTAATATTATTGAACTTATTATCATTATTATCATTAGTAGTAAATTATTAAATTCGTAGTTATTATTATCAGTATCATTATTTTAAATCTGTCATTATTATTAAAAATTAGTATTATCATTATTATTATTAATATTACAAAGTATCACTAATAAAATTGTCATTTAAACATTAATATTAGTATTATTATATGATTGCTAAAATTTATATTAAAACTATTATTATTACTAAAATTACGTTTATTATTAAAAGTATTATATTTATTAAAACTATTATTTTATCTTATCATTTATATTAAAGTTATTATTATTAAAAGAATTATTATTATCAAAATTATCATTTTAACATTTTTATTGAAAACATCATTTTTAATAAAATTATCATTTTTATTATTATCATTGTTATTATTATTAACAATACTTTATCAAATAAATACTTATATATAAAATATATATATATATAAAAGTATATATATAGAAATATATAACAATTGAAATAATATATATAAACTTGTTCGATTACGAGTATATGTGTTAATATATATATATATATATATATATATATATATATATATATATATATATATATATATATATATATATATATATATATATATATATATATATATATATATATATATATATATATACTTGATATATGTTCGTGAATCCGAAGACAACTCCGCACTTGTTCAGTGCCATCATACACATAATTACTACAAACTATCATATCGTATCTTGAGTTTTCATAGTTCCCTTTTTATCTATATTTTTGGGCTGAGAATACATGCGCTACTTTTATAACTGTTTTTATGAAATGAATACAAATACTAAAACTGATTTATCGTGAGTTTATAGATCCCTTTTACTCTTTACATTTTTGGCTTGAGAATACATGCACAACTTTTATAATTGTTTTACACGCTAGACACAAGTACCAACTTTAAACTTCGCTATAACCGGCTATGTACGACTAAGTCCCTAACCGGCAAGTATAAACACAACTTGTCTTTGGGGCAAACTTTGAACAACTTTTGGATCTGCTTGATCTACTAATTGGTCCATGTGAGACCAAGCTTATGAACAACTTTTGGATCTACGTGATCTACTAATTGGTCCCTGCGAGACCAAGCTTATGAATAAATTTTGGATATGCGTGATCTACTAATTGGTTCCTGCGAGACCAAGCTTATGAACAACTTTTTTTATCTACGTGATCTACTAATTGGTGCATGTGAGATCAAGCTTATGAATAACTTTTGGATCTGCGTGATCTACTTTTTGGTCCCTGCGAGACCAACTTTATGAACAACTTTTGGATCTGCGAGATCTACTAATTGGTCCCTGCGAGACCAAGCTTATGAACAAAAATCTTGTGGTCTAACACTATTACTGAAATCATTATTTATGACAAACTTATGAACTCACTCAACCTCGTGTTGACACTTTAAAGCATGTTTATTCTCAGGTACTTAAGTATTGCTTCCGCTGTGTATTTGCTAATTGAAAGCAACATTTCAACTAGTCACTCATAGATAATTTGAAAGACTTGCATTTGCTAAACTGATGATAATTGCTTGCTATACTTGGAGTCTTCATCACATATCATATCAACTAAAGACATTTAATGCATTGTTCATTAAATACAATGTAATCTATTTATCTTCCGCTGCAAAACTCAATAAAACGTCTCATATAGAGTCGTTCTCATTTATACATTTGTGATTTGATATATTTAGTGACGTTATTCTTCCAGGTCCTATCTGGAGGACGTCACAGATTGGTATCAAAGCAGTTTGTTGTAGAGAACCAGTATTGCATTTTATGTGTGCCTTATACAATTAGGTACCTTAGCAATGTAGGACTACAACTTTCCTTGACCATAGTGCCTTTACTTGTTGCCTTTAACTGATAAATGGTACACTATACTTTAGAAACTTTACTTATCTTAGAATTCCGAGTCAATCTAAGAACTCTGCTCATTCTCCTAAGTACTATCCAATTACGCCATCACATTTAAATGCGACACCAAGATTTCAGAAATTCTTGACATTCCTATGTCATCTATCATGGTTTTGTGTATTACATATGTATTACATGGAATATTATCCATGATTTTTGAAACTCCTATATTTGTTACTATTCATACTCAAACGTATATAACTCCCTGTTATATATCACGTACCTATATGCCTTATGCCTTTATGCATCGATTTGCGAACCGGAAAATGTCATTGGGTTATCACAGTATACGAATTGAAAGTCTTTAATCGAAAGATTATTAGATTACATACTTATCATTTTATGATCTCGACACGTCATACTGCCATTATTGGAGTATAGACACATCATATCTTATTATATCTTATCATATCTATCTCAATAGACTTTGTCTAACACTTTTCCTAAATTTCCTCCGTAAATTACGGAAATCTTTTTGCTATATATACTATTCAAGGAGACGAATATATCATTCAATATTCAACACCATTTCATATCAAACCCTAATTCCAATCACATAATATGGATTACTCACTTGATTCCTCGAGCTCTAATGGCAGCGTAACTGGAATAAACAAACCAACCATCCATCATCTATTCTGGATGAATTGGGGGTGGGTTCGTAGTCGACTCAATCAATGGAGAAGTGAAGAAGGTGATCCTTTTCACCCACCAAGTTTTCCTATTGGCGAAGAACCTAAAGCACTTACCGGCGAACCGATCCGAAACACCATTTTCACCCTCATTTCCAGAACAGCTCGCTACGATTATATAATATCTAGAATTCAAGATCTTATTCGTCCCCTTATCTGAACCGCCAATCATCCAAGTATAATAGAAGAAGTTAACGAGCTTCGCGCTCGAGTGGTGGCTCTGGAGAATATGGTGCGTTATCTACAAGCATCAGCAGCACCAGCAACATAACCAGCACCACCAGTACCATCAGCATCACCACCAACAGCATCAGCTTCACCAACAACAACATCTGCATTCCACGCCTCAACATCACACTCAGTAACTCGGATATCAACATCATACGCCCATAGATACCAAGGAATATTAGTTAAGATGTATTGACTCATTCTTCCTGACGAATCATATATGTATACTTTATATATATATATATATATATATATATATATATATATATATATATATATATATATATATATATATATATATATATATATATATATATATATATATATATATATATATATATATATATATGATTTGGAACAATAATAAATCTTTTCGTACTAAGCTATTACGTGTGAATCTTAACTAGTATGTACTACTTGGTTAATTCATATCGCTAATATGCTATGATGTACATCCTACGTTAATGACTTAATAATCGTTAATCACTGCTTCAGCACAATAAACTCCATTTCATAATAAACTAAGTGTATTATTCAAATACATGTTTGATTTTACACTTCTGTTTTCGATGTACTCGAAACTTTCTAGAAAAACATCATTCGTGTCTTGTAAATTTCACAAGGATTTCACGAGCACCAACATCATATACCAAGGTATATCAATAACAATGAACAATGAAGTATTGATTCATAACTTCATTAAAGAAATATTCTGCGACGATTATGTACTCTCAAGTTTTGGAGATTATTTATTCTCGTTCCAACCGTAAATCAAATGAGTTTAATATTATATTAACTCATTAAAACCATGATTATATCTGATGAATACATATATGAACGTATATCTTCTCTTTTGTACAAACTGTTAATTGTGAAAATATTTTAACGGGTAGGTAAAACCCGAGAAATATTTATATCTCACATTAATATGTTACATCGTAAAAATTCTGATTCAATAGTCAGTAACTATACTACTTACATTCACATGATATATGTATCCGTTCACTAAGGAACAACCATTTGCATACAAATTCAATTAAATATTCTGATTTTGACATATCAGAATTTAAGTAAAGCTTTAGCAAGTGTTATCTTCCTAAAGATCATTACATTCATGAATTATATTCATTCGTATTCTATGATGAATTACCACATCAAACCACCGAAATTATCATTCATTACTTTTGAAATCAACAACGCCTATTCGTCAACCAATAGATCCGTTGACGATTACAATCAGCATTTAATCATCTAAAAATAAAATTTCTTGAAACCATCTCGGATTGATAATCAATGATTCCGATTCGTTAACCTTGAGAATGCTGACGAAGCAGCAAAAGCTATAGATGGTCTTAATGGCCAAAAGTTTGATGATAAAGAATGACGCATTGAAAAAGCTCAGATTTGGAACTGGAAAACGGATTGAGCAAACCATGAAGGAAGTTGTGGACAAATCACAAGGACAAAACCTGTAATCAAAGAATCCAGATGATTCGATTTCTAATGAAAACCACAGAAGATTTTTTTACGCGTTCTAAATCTTTACGGAAGAATTTTCCTCATTATCATTCGATCTTAGAAATTCTAAGATATCATCGTATCTTTCGTTATAAATATCCTCTATATTTCTGAAGATATCTTCATAAAGATTCTTGTCCCTCAATTAATTATCTCTTTGCGATATCTTTATTTCATCATAAAGGAAACTGTATTAGTTTCTATATTCTGTAAAATTCAAGTTTAAATTATAAATGTTTTGAAGAAGTGTTGGGAATTGAAGCATGAGTTATTATAATATAATGACGTTAGGCCAACGTGATTATATTACAGTAAGTTATGCTAAATTTTTAATGGAAGATGATGATTCATAAACCTTATAATCATCATTTGCCATGTTACACGACTCTTACATTCTACTTAATCTCTGAACATATCAAGAAAATATATTCTTGATAGTTCTATACTCAGTGATTCTGATAATTTAACAAATCAAATCATGATATTACATTCCTTTCTACTTAGAACATTAGGTTCATTCGAAACTTCATACCTACAAATTCTGGACCATTACTTGTTGTACTTAGAGTCGAGAAGAGAATAAAAAGGCAAAGAGCTCCGACATATAACGGAAAATACAAAGCCCGATAACGACACCGAAATTACAAACCTTGTATATCAATGCGTATATCAATATAAAGACACGGGAGAACTAAAAACACAATAAATCCAAGAGCATAGTAGAAGTAAACTGACTCTTCCGGCGACAGATGAAAAAGAAGCACGATAGATATAAAAGTCAGGACTATATCCAGAATTAGAACTGGATGGAGCATTTTCACAATCTTTGGAAGTATGAATTGAGGAAGAAAGTATAGAAGTGGTGAAGATAATGAAACGGAAAAAGCTAATTTATAGCGAAATTCTAGACACGACAATCGAGGCAATTTACTGCATTTAAACAAAGAAAATCTTAATTTCCTTAATTACCGGAGAATCAAATTTTATAAAGATTTCGAAGATTTCTTTAAATCCCTTAAATTCCGGAAATCAACTTTAACTGTGTAAAAAGTTAAGGCAAACATTTAATTTACTCAACTCACTCTTTTACGATAGCTTCGTTTATACTCTTCCTATAATCGAAATATTTTATCCATATTACTCAATGTTGATAAAACTCTATTTTTAACTCATATTCATCATTCTTGTTGTAAAGAATGACGATCTCTATCAAATTTCATGACCGTGATTTTCACGAACTCCTCTCTGTTTTGTCTCCCCTAATATTTTGGCATAAACGCTCAAAGTTTTAAATGAGTTCAATACTATTCATAACACATTTCATGTGTTCAGTTTACTGAAATACTCGTATAGCACCATCATCCCTTTTGAGGATAACCTAGTCAAATGACACTCTTGTTAATCCTTTAGATTACCACCGCATTAATGATAAAATGCACTTCGTAGAAGAACCTGTAGAAATTATGGTTCGAATGACTTAAACGCTTGAAACTAAACAATATTCTATCCGTTGGAATTCACGCAAGGCCCCGAGCATACCTGGGAACGTGAAGACCAAATAAAACGTAAATATCCTCGTCTATGTACGAACAACGCCGATTGATGGCAATAACTAAATTTCGGGACGAAATTTATTTTAACGGGTAGGTACTATGACAACCCGGAAATTTTCGACTAAATTTAAACTTTATCCTTATGTGATTCTGACACAATAATCAAAGTCAGTTAAACCGAATCTCAAAAATTTTGAAATGTGTTCATAATTTCATTTAACCTCGACAAAATTCGACGATTCACGAACGCTTATATATATATATGTGCATTATAACTTGAAAATGTTAACAAAATATTAAACATATAATACTTTACATTAAACGTAATTGTTTTAATATATGTAAATATTAAATATTCAATATATTATTATATAATCTATGTTATATATTACATAAATTAATAATATGTAATATTAATTAAAAGTTAAATTATAGTTATCATTACTAATATTAAAGATATAAATATTATCACCACTAATAAGATTAATATTATTATCATTATAGTTAATAATGATTAAAATAATTAATAAGATTATTATTATTATTATTACTAACTTTAGTATTAGTATTAACATTATTATTATCATTAATACTAGTATTATTATCATTATTAATATCAATACTATAATTAGTAGTAAAATTTTTATTTTAGTTATTATTATGATTATTATTTATTCATTATTAAAATAAGTATTATTATCATTTATTATTAATATCATTATTAAACTTGATATTAATTATTATTATTATTATCATTATAATTATTATGATTATTAATTCTATTATATTATTATTAGTATTTTTACTACTCTTAATAATATTAAAAGTATTATTATTATTATTATTAATATAATTAGTATTATTAGTATTATTATTATTAATATTAATTATTAATATCAATTAAAAATAATAATAAAAGTCAATTACTATGTACTGATTATATAAATCTATTTTTTTATTTCTTTTCTTCTCATATTGACTTCTGCGATCCAGAATCTAATTTTTATATATCTGCTTTTATCGTAATCAGTTGTATTATTTTTTTTATTAAATTTTTCCCTCTGTTCTTGACTTTTTCCAATAAACTTTCTGCTTGTTGGTTATATAAATCGATTTAATCAAAGTTAAACGAATCATTCAATTCTTAATATCCACTATCAATTATACTAATCTGCTTCATATCAGTATTTTTTTTCTCTGTCTTCTTCCCCTGCTCGATACCTCTGTCACGAAAGCTTCTAAACAAAAGTCAAATTTCGAATCAAGTTTAAAAATAATACAGAAATGATTTAAATCAAGTCGCGAGTCTTCCTGTAAATTTTCAAGTTCTAATTCGAAAAATCAAAGATGAATTTGAGAGTCAAAGTTTAAAGGTAAAAAGTCAACTGTCGTGTTCTTCATAAAATTCGAGTTCGTTTTTATGTTTTTAGTCAAATCGAGGATTCAGAAAGTTTCTAGGAACGTTTTAAAATCTAATTCGAGTTATAATTTTTATCTAAAACAAACTAGAATTTGAAATTTGATTTTGAGTTTATATTTTTTTTTTTTGCGAACAACAGACTGTTCTACAGTCTTTTATTAATTTTTTTTATAAATCAAATCATTTACATTTTTTTGTTATGTTTCATTTATATATTCTACTTAAAATCGTTAAATAACTGGTATAGACTATTAAGTGTTTTGGGTCGATTTGAATTTTGTGAAGAAGAAGAAAGAATGGAAACAGTAAACAACGGGTTAAGTATAATTAAGATGCGAATATAATTAGAAAAACAAAAACGGTTCAATGGTTTAGAGTGTGTTGGGCTAGCGTGAGGTCGCGGGTTCGAGTCCTGTCTTGGGCACTTTTTCTCTAAGGTAGTTTTCATCTTTTATTATTATTATTATTATTATTATTATTATTATTATTATTATTATTATTATTATTATTATTATTATTATTATTATTATTATTATTATACTAGCATAAGAATTAAGGATCAATTATTATTATTATTATAAGTATTATTTATATTATCATTATTATTATTAATATGATATTTAGTATTATTATTATTGAACTTATTATCATTATTATCATTAGTAGTAAATTATTAAATTCATAGTTATTATTATCAGTATCATTATTTTAAATCTATCATTATTATTAAAAATTAGTATTATCATTATTATTATTAATATTACAAAGTATCACTAATAAAATTGTCATTTAAACATTACTATTAGTATTATTATATGATTACTGAAATTTCTATTAAAACTATTATTATTACTAAAATTACTTTTATTATTAAAAGTATTATATTTATTAAAACTATCATTTTATCTTATCATTTATATTAAAGTTATTATTATTAAAAGAATTATTATTATCAAAATTATCATTTTAACATTTTTATTGAAAACATCATTTTTAATAAAATTATCATTTTTATTATTATCATTGTTATTATTATTAACAATACTTTATCAAATAAATACTTATATATAAAATATGTATATATAAGTATATATATAAAAATATATAACAATTGAAATAAGATATTTAAACTTGTTCGATTACGAGTATATGTGTTAATATATATATATACTTGATATAGGTTCGTGAATCCGAGGACAACTCCGCACTTGTTCAGTGCCATCATACACATAATTACTACAAACTATCATATCATATCGTGAGTTTTCATAGTTCCCTTTTATCTATATTTTTGGACTGAGAATACATGCGCTACTTTTATAACTGTTTTTATGAAATGAATACAAATACTAAAACTGATTTATCGTGACTTTATAGATCCCTTTTACTCTTTACATTTTTGGGCTGAGAATACATGAACAACTTTTATAACTGTTTTACACGCTAGACACAAGTACCAACTTTAAACTACGCTATAACCGGCTATGTCCGACTAAGTCCCTAACCGACAAGTATAAACACAACTTGTCTTTGGGGCAAACTTTGAACAACTTTTGGATCTGCTTGATCTACTAATTGGTCCATGTGAGACCAAGCTTATGAACAACTTTTGGATCTACATGATCTACTAATTGGTCCCTGCGAGACCAAGCTTATAAATAACTTTTGGATCTGCGTGATATACTAATTGGTCCCTGCGAAACCAAGCTTATGAACAACTTTTGAATCTACGTGATCTACTAATTGGTCCATGTGAGACCAAGCTTATGAATAACTTTTAGATCTGCGTGATCTAATTTTTGATCCCTGTGAGACTAACTTTATGAACAATTTTTGGATCTGCGAGATCTACTAATTGGTCCATGCGAGACCAAGCTTATGAACAAAAATCTTGTGGTCTAATACTATTACTAAAATCATTATTTATGACAAACCTATGAACTCACTCAACCTCGTGTTGACACTTTAAAGCATGTTTATTCTCATGTACTTAAGTATTGCTTCTGCTGTGTATTTGCTAATTGAAAGCAACATTTCAACGAGTCACTCATGGATAATTTGAAAGACTTGCATTTGCTAAACTGATTATAATTGCTTGCTATGCTTGGAGTCTTCATCACATATCATATCAACTAAAGACATTTAATGCATTGTTCATTAAATACAATGTAATCTATTTATCTTCCGCTGCAAAACTTAATAAAACGTCTCATATACAGTCGTTCTTGTTTATACAATTGTGATTTGATATATTTAGTGACGTTATTCTTCCAGGCCCTATCTGGAGGACGTCACAATATCTTCTAACCTTTTTATCCACTAATTGTTCTCGATTTAGACCTGAATAAATCAATTAATTGATAATATTGTTGTATCCATTAATTAAATCGGTTAATCGTATGTTGTGTCCCGGAGCAGTTATTGCTTTTCTTCCTCTCTAATTTAGCATGATCAATTATTCATAAACGATTGTGTGTATATGATTTCTAAGAGAAAGTAGGTTAAAAGTATTTTGGCGTTTGGAAATGAGGGAAAGGTTTCCTGATAAGATAAAGGAAAATTGTTTGAAATTGTTTTGAACTTTCATGAAATTCCTATTGTATGCATCCAACTTTCAAAACTCCTATTTTATGCATTCAAATTTTAAATATGTAATACTGTATGTAAGCCATGATTTATGCAATAGGTAAAAGGTTACTAATGTTAACTTTTTGATGCAGTTGGTCCCTTGGTGTTAGATGTCTGGACCAAGTTATGTTGTGTGGCGTGCAAGGTTACAACTGTGACAGGCACTTAGCATAATTTTGTACAAAAAAGCTTGTCATTTTCTAAAGTTGGGTTTAAGGGCGTCTCACAACAGCACACCCAACAACATGCCCAACAGCAGGCTCAATGCTTTTACACAACCTATCCCTCTTATAGTACTTTCAGTGTAACGACTCCTCAGGATTACAGTGCTGCCGAATGGAACATAGACACGGGTCTTCTTCACATCTTACCTCCTTTATTAATAATCTTAGTACTGTTTTTAATAATTGCAAATATTGATCAATAACCGTTTGTAACGGGAACACCATTCCTGTCACTAACACCGTCCATAGCTTGTTACCTAATGTCCACTTACCTTTACTTCTAAATAATTTACTTGTACCCCTAACATCATTAAAAACTCATATATGTTCATCAATTTACCCATGATAATCTAGTTTCTGTTGAATTTGATCCTTTCGATTTTTCTGTGAAAAATTATCTGACGCGTCATCTGCTTCTCCGATGTGATAGCATATGTAACATCCCGCCTTTTTCCGTTTATTTATTTAAAGCCCGTTATAGAATTATAACATCTTCCGTTAATTCGCGTTTTAAAATATTTCGTTTAGGTAATCCGTTTGGTTAATGCACGCACCCGCTTCAAAGTTGAGGGACCAATGTTGTCATTTGACCAAACTCATGACTAGGTTAAAGAGTCAACATCCATCTCCTCTATTCATTATCCATTTCCTTTTTCTTAATACTTTCACCTTTTCTTTCAAAACTCCAAATCAAAGATTCATCATCCATTTTCAATCTAACAATCAAACATCAAAACAAATTACATATTTGGAATCCTTGCATCTTCCTCTTCAATTCCATACCGATTTCATCAAGTTTGGGTAACTTTCTAAATCACTAGATTCTTTGTTCTTGATGTTTTTAATTTATAAAAGTGTTAATTAGTGTCTATGGCTCAAGTCTAACATGAATATATGATTTGTATGCTTGTTATTGTTATTTTGATGTAACTAGCTTAAACTGGAAATGGGTGTGTTTGATCTTGAGATTTGGTTGCTTAAATGTTGTTAGATGTTAAAAGTGCATGTATTAAATGTGTTACTAGCATCACTAGCTTCAATTTGATGTGTAGGTTGATTAGGAACACTTCATTAAAATGATTATTGATTTTGTGATTTTGGGTTAGGGTTTGATAGAAGTAAAATGGAATTTAAATGCATTGAATGCTTTGCAAGGTTACTTGTAAGTGTTTATTAGCATTGTATGCATGATTACCTACAAAACGGTGTATTATATGTGTGCATTTAATTCCCGAATCATAAATTTGCATTTATGAACTTGAAGGTATTTATGATGAACATTAAATGAGCATTCAACTTGGATTTTGATTTTTATGAATGATTTTTTTAATTGATGAAAGGTGTTTAGTTGTGTTTCTCGTTAAATTACCTTTCCAACGATGTATGGTATGCGTTTTAGGTATTTACGGTTAATGAGTTATGATAAATTGAAGTTTGAATGAGACTAGAACACTTGCACCAGCCCAGGTACCAGCTCACGTTGAGTGTCACGGAGCGGCCATCCTTGTTCGCGGCGCGACATTAGGCGTGTTTGGATTCTGATCAAACTTACATTTTTACAAAAAATGTTTGCTATGCTACGCACCTCCGATTCACATGTAACTTGTTCTAACATGCTTATATATGATTAAAAACCTCAGAAAAATAATTCGGGACCCGACCCGAACGTGTTGACTATTTCGTTGACTTTGACTTGACCAAAGTTGACTTTTGTCCAAACTTAACCAATACTTGTTTAAACCGTTCTAATCTTCTTGTATACTTATACCTTTCATGAAACATGAAAATTTGATTCACATGCTATATAATCGAGTCGTAACGAGCCATATGACTAATTGAACAACTTTGACCCATCGTGTTTACCGTTATTGATACAACCTACTTGTTTAGGTCAAGACTAGCAATTGTCCTTACACACGTTTACTTGTGAAGTACTTTATTACTCGTGCACTCAAGGTGAGATCATAGTCCCACCTTTACTCTTTTAAACTTACATTTGGGATGAGAAAACACAAACGTTTCATTTTACAAAGTGAACACAAGTACGAAAACAAACATTCTACACACGAGTTAGAACAAAAATCCTCAATTCGATTATCATTTGTTACACTTGCCGGGTGTAAGCGAGAACTTATGTTGTATGGCCATATGGGTTTGACAAATCCTCATTCGGACGGTTCGTTACCGTTATTCGGATGAAATATATTTTCAAGAAACGGTGTATGTTCTAACACTATTGTGATGGGGGTCCATGGAAGGAAAGTTAAGCCTTGATAATTGGGTGCTTGTGATAACATATTTTAGAATGGTTTACTATTATTTCAATGATATAAATCTTGTGGTTCATTTGTACTTACTTACTTAAACCTATGATTTCACCAACGTTTTCGTTGACAGATTTCTATGTTTTTCTCAGGTCCTTGAACGTTTTGTGATACATGCTTCCGCTCATTATTTTGTTACTTGCATTGGATGTCGAGTATATATGCATACATGGAGCGTCTTTTGGCTACTTTTAAATTGTGTCGCATAGGTGTCATTTGTACTTACAACGTAACTTGCGGTTGAACTATTCTTGTAAACTTTGAAACAATCTTTACATTTGAAATGAATGCGACATATTTTTGGTCAACGTGGTTTTAAAGACTTATGACCACGTAACAGGACCAAAGTAGATGGCGCCGTCAATGACGATTTTGTCGGGTCGCTACAGATGGTATCAGAGCATTGGTTGTAGGGATTTAGAGTTCATTGGTGTCAACCCCGAGTCATAGGGTACATTAGTGAGTCTAGAATACAACCGGCATATAGACTTGAAGTAGGAATTACTTGACTACTTGTGCATTTATACTCGAACGTTGCTACTCATATCTACTCTTATTTCATCTTAATCTCACGTTGTTTAATTCGATTGACACGCCACCTTGACTATATTAAATAATGTCGAATGCACATATGAATCAGGGTAATATAATTTCCGGGATTATATTACGGTGACTCATATGAATGTTCTGACATTATGACATAAAGAATTTAAGGCGAGTCAGGGAAAATTTTCTCTCTATCCTTATTCCATATCATGATTAGTATTATTGAAAATACTAATCTACGGTATTCTTGTGTTTTGAAGGGAACAATGCCTCCTCGCCGTGTACCACACCATGAAACACCCGAACAAGTTCTACAACGAATGATAGCCACCGCCGTAGATGCGGCCATGGCTGGACACTCATCTAACAAAAACAACAACAACAACAACAACAACAACAACAACAACAACAACAACAACAACAACAACAACAACAACAATAACAACAACAACAACAACAACAACAATGGAGCCGGTAATTCAAATGAGGGATGCTCCTATAAAGCTTTCATGGGATGCAAACCTCACATCTTCGATGGAACCAGGGGACCGGTTGTGATCACCCGATGGTTTAAGCAAACAGAAGCCGTCTTTAGCATAAGCGGTTGTCGGGACCAAGACAAGGTCAAATACTTCACTCACACTTTTGCCGGTGTCGCTCTTACTTGGTGGAACACCTATGTACAATCGGTGGGTACCGATGAAGCCCACGCCCTTTCTTGGGCCGATTTAAGGGAAAAGGTGATCATCGAATATTTCCCTCGTGAAGAAACCCGAAGGCTCAAACAAGAGCTAAGAACTTTAAAAGCGGTCGAAAATGATCACAAGGCCTACAATCAACGATTTTCCGAACTAGCCTTGATGTGTCCAAACCTGGTGAACCCCGAGTCTTTAAGGGTTGAACTTTACATGGATGGTCTTCCAAAGAGCATCAAATGTGACGACCCAGAAATTTCTGACCAAATTCGAACCTCATTCTTATATGATTTCGACAAGATAAGAAAACTCTGATAGGTTGAGTCTCAAAAATTTTGAAATGTTTTCATATATGCAATTACCCTTCGACTGTCTCGACGATTCACGAACAACTATTTGTAAATAGATACATATATATATTTATATATATATATATATATATATATACACATATATATATGTATATATATATAAATATTATTTGAAATAATATATGATTTAATTGTTGGAAATAAATATGTAAAATAACATGTGATGTAAGGAAAACTATTACTATAAATATATAGATATATATATGTGTGTATAATTATGGATATAAATACTACTTGTAAAAATGTAAAATTATATTAAATCTATTTGTTTAAAAATATATAATATAATTATTTTAGTAGTTAAACTTGCAAATCTTTAACATATCTTTCTCTATCTATATTTAACTACTAGGAGATACATATATTATATATGGACAACATGCATGATTATACACCATCTTCAATCACTAAAATCATACTACTAGTCGAACTATTATTTCCATTTTGAACCAAAACACATGAACACCTTCTTTTTCCTATTGTAAACTAGCACCACCTTCAACAAACATAACCATCCCCATCTCTTTAAACAACAATTGTATTATTAATATTACTTTAGCTTTATATAATATAAATTTAAATATGCATGCATCAAATCTTACTGTATATATTTCTTTATTTTTATTGTTGGACTTTAACATCTATCTAAATGATTTAACATCACCACCAAAGAGACCCAC
Organism: Rutidosis leptorrhynchoides; assembly: GCF_046630445.1. Lineage (NCBI taxonomy): Eukaryota > Viridiplantae > Streptophyta > Magnoliopsida > Asterales > Asteraceae > Rutidosis > Rutidosis leptorrhynchoides. The sequence goes on along the minus strand of NC_092333.1, from coordinate 473,493,583 downwards.
TTCTAATTTCCTATTATATACAGAGTATCTTTCATATATTTGATGGCCACAAAATCTAACTCAAATTCCACTTATTGATTTCATTTGCTACACATTAGTCCACCTTTTTGTTATCTATCACAATCTATCATTATCTATATTTATCTACCTTTATATATCTTTATCTACCTATATTATAGATATATACATATACATAGGAAACCAATTCACTCTCAATACATCAAAATTCATCATTTAACTATCCCAAATTAGCAAATCACTAATTCTGTTTTGCTTAATAAATTCATTAATCAAATTTGTTACTTAATAAAAACTCCTATTTCTTCATGAGAACTCGAAATGCAAACAATCCTACAATAATCATCACCGTCACACCTATACCCTTCTTCATGAACTCACTAGATACCACCATCTTGAAACCCCACCCGTCACCATATTACAACCATCAAACCCACTTAAACCGTCACCTCCTTCTTTCGCTACAAACCTCTTTCGTGACAATTAAAACCATCACCATAATCATTACTTGTGCAAGTGTTGCAACTACTATACTCGTTACTTCTGTTCTTGATTGAATTCAAACCCATTAAACATTATCAAATGAACCACAATCAAACCAACCTATTTTTCTTGTTCGGATGATCCAACCAAGCCTAATACCATCCCTAGAATAAAGTTTAGAGGGTACTAACTGCTGCTACTCGATTCCCACTACAACTGAAAACCGCCAATAAAGTAACCACAAGAGTGTTGCTACTGTTTTCACCACCACAAACCACTTAACCATCATCACCATCGAATTAACTACTACTTATTTTCTTTTCTGTCAAGTAAAGGATCAAACCGAAACAATCACCTTTGTACCACCATCATCATTATAATGATACCATGATTAACCTACAATCACCTTCATTTGATCACCACCGGAGCCACAACCTCTGACCATTCCACAACAGTCTGATATTGAGAATCCATCACCATCCACACCCTTACCACCATCGCCACTGCAAACCACCACCATCATCTCTTTTTTTTTCTCCTTTCTTTTTTGTTTTCCTGTTTCTTGATTTCTATCACAAACTGCTACAGTACATACAACCGAAGATCACCACTTGATCAACAAACTGCTATGTTACTGTTTCTGTTACAGCTACCTGTTGTTGTACAGTTATGCCTGCTTTGTCATATTTCGTTCAACCAACAAACCTCCACCACTGCTATTACTGCTCCCGCCACCGTCTATCTGTTGCTTTCACGTTCGAAAAATTTCACAACAACCTGCAGGCTGCAGCTGCTAATGCTATGCTACTGCTGATGCTTCGTTTTTCTGTCGGTTTCAAATGAAGAAAGATGTTATACAGTAAACGAGAAAGTGCAAAACAACTTGCTGTTTTTAATAATTAAATAATGATATACAATAACGGGACAATGAAGTTGTTGTACAAAGTTTTTGGGGCTGTTGTTCGATGGAAATCCAGCTAGTAGCAAAATTGACCGAATATTTTTTTTTGTTTTGATGTTGCTGTTCGAATCACAATAGATCCAATCTTTATTTTTGCTTTTGGACTGAACTATTTTTGGGTTTGATTAATTTGATTGGGCCGAGAATTTCAGTTATGATTATGATTGGGCCGTGAACTAGTTTATGTAGTTGGGCCGAGATAGTTTGTTTTTCTTTTGGACCGAGAGCCAAGTTACAAATCCTGTTGGCCCGAATGAAATTGTGTGGAATAATACAATCTTGGAATATCAAAACCTTGGGCCGTGTATTGTTTTGCTGTTGGGCCGAAAAGAAAAATATAAAAATGGAAATCGATATAGGATATAGTGATGATAATGGTTAGATGACGATATAAGTTAGGATGAAAATGATGATTATGATGGTTGAAAACGATATGATGATATGATCATGATATGCTTCGATGGTTACTACTTGTTCTATGTTGTTCGCTATTGTTGATTAGTAGAGAACACCATGACGATCGACAAAACGAACATTCATTTTCCTTTGCTCGACTACATGAATGGTATAACAATTTTTCTATTATTATTAACATGGTTATTGTTATTATTATTATTATTATTATTATTATTATTATTATTATTATTATTATTATTATTATTATTATTATTATTATTATTATTATTATTATTATTATTATTATTAATCATTGTTATTAAGGATAAGTTAATTAATATTGTTACCATCATTAACACGATTAAATATTATTATCATTATTGTTATTATTAAGTATTATCAGTAAGTATTAGGAGTATTATTAATATTATTATTATTTTATATAAGTATTATGATCATTATTATGATTACGATTATTATTATTATTATTCTTTTGAAAACAATACAAATTTTTATTATTTTCGTTAACATTAGTATTAGTATCATTTTTTAATATTATTATTATTATTATTAACATAAGTATCATTATTAACAATATCATTTTTATTTTTAGTATTATCATTTTTAATAAAGTTATTATGATTATTATTATTATTATTATTATTATTATTATTATTATTATTATTATTATTATTATTATTATTATTATTATTATTATTATTATTATTATTAATTCATTATTTTCAAAACTATCATTTTAACAAATAAATTTTTTGTATATAAAAATATACTTATTACATAAACTATAACTATATTAATATTACGTATACATTAAATATTAAACCGAATAACTTTATTTACATAAATATTTACATATAACAAAGTTTTGATTTAACAATATAATGTAGTGACCCGTCCTAATTTATCTGGACGAAGTCTTCAACAGTTGGTCCCATTGCGAGGTTCTAACCTCTATATGCCATGAACGACTCCATATAATATGAGTTAATGCACAGCTGAAGATTTCATTCATACCTGAGAATAAACATGCTTAAAGTGTCAACCAAAAGGTTGGTGAGTTCATAAGTTTATCATAAAATAATAAAATTCATCATTTTGATAGACCACAAAATTTAAATGCTGCATGGTACAAATGGGCCCGAATCCTATACCCACCTGTAATGTACATGCGATATCTTTTAAATACAGTACACATTCTCATGTACGAAATCATTTTTCATAAATCTTAGTAACCGTACACATATCTCGTGCATAAAATAACGTACACATAACCTGTGTATAAAATCATTCTCTCGATACATAACATTCATATCAATTGGTGGCAATTATCCTGTCCACATAATTCAATGGTGTTAATTATCATGTCCACATAATTCAATGGTGGCAATTATCGTGTCCACATAATTCAATAATAATCCGCAGAACTTCTGTCTGGATAATAATTCATTAGAGAAATGTTTTGCTTGTGTCTATCTCGTCAAACATTTATAAAAGCATTTCATGTATTCGCAGTTCAAAATATATTTCAAAAGCATTTAATAAAGCAGTTGTAAAAACAGCGCATGTATTCTCAGTTCCAAAAATGTAAAGAGTAAAAGGGAATCAATGAACTCACCATAATGTATTTTGTAGTAAAAATACATATAACGAAACAGAACAATGCAGGGTTGGCCTCGAATTCACGAACCTATATTAAGTATATATATTAACACATATAATTAACATATAATAATAATTAAACTAGTTTATGTATATTACTTATTTAATTTAGTAATGTATTTGTTATTTCAACAGTTATATATATATATATATATATATATATATATATATATATATATATATATATATATATTTATTTATTTTGTATTTTAACATTTATACATATAGTTATACTAATACATATATATCTACATAATTAGTATTATATTGTTAAATCAAAAAATTGTTATATGTAATTATTTATGTAAACAATGTTATTAGGTTTAATATATAATGTACATGTAATATTAATATAGTTATAGTATAAGTAATGAGTATATTTTTATATACAAAATATTTATTTGTTAAAATGATAGTTTTTTAAAAAAAATAATGTTTTACTAATAATAATAATAATAATAATAATAATAATAATAATAATAATAATAATAATAATAATAATAATAACTTTATTAATAATGATAATACTAATAATAAAAATCATAATAATAATAATGATAATACTAATTAATAAAAAAAAATTAATAATAATAATAATAATAATGATAATAAAATGATAATTTTTAATAAAAATGATATTTTAATAATAAGGATACTTTTAATAATAATAATAACAATAATAAAAATAATAAAGGTTATACCATATCATTTTATGTGATTTTCATTTATGATATCATGTTATCTCATCATCATCATATATCATTATTATCATAACATCACAATTCATCTCGTTATCATTTTACAATTATCATCATCATTATACGGTCATAATCCTTTTCATCATCATAAACATTTTTAACATCCTAATTGTAACTATCATCATTCGCTTATCCTTTTATTAACATCATTATTTCTCGATCATCCATTATCATTATCATTATCATTATCAAAATAATAATAATAATTATTATATTTATAATAATAATAAAAATAAATAAGCTAATGTTAATAATATTAATTTATAATATAATATTATACCCTAATAATCAACGATGGTGGCTGTGGTTTGATCGTAGAAGAAGACAGGAACCAGATTCACTATCATCGTCTTCCTTGTGTACAACACCATGTCATTACCATCAATTCAATCATCATCATGTAGCATGATCATATTCGTACGCATCATCATCCTTATCACTGTATCACCATCATCTTATTTGTTTTTCCATTATCGTTATTATTAATCATCATCATCATCATCATGCTTATCATCTAACCATCCTCAACTTTATCACTACATCATAGCCTCGTAATAGGAACAATTTGGTTGTGTGTTGTATGGGTTTTGTAAATCGAAGTAGTCCAAAAAGAAGCCCAACCGAATACTTGGATCACGGCCCAATTAAAGTTTGTGGTCCAACAATATAATTACATATAAGGCTCGTATAAGAAAAAGGAAAAAAATAACGATGCCTACATGATCCCTTATACAATCGTTTTAAAAAAAAAGACAAGTGGGATTAGCTTTTTCTTAAAGTTGTAGGACAACAAGGAATAAAAAACATAACCACATTCATTTGTCGTGTAAGATATTTCCATTTAATAATAGCTAACTTGATGAAGATTTTATAATAATCAAAGATGGCGGTTTACGATTTTCTTGCTCCTGTATAGCCGGCCAACACATAAGTGTTATTCAGACAATAGCATCAGCGAACAAAGAAGAAGAAAAGAAAAAAAAATGCAGGGATTATACAACAGTATTCTGTACAAAAAGAGGTGTGTTTGATGGCGAAAGGTGATTGTTTTGGTTCATCTAAACAGAAAGTTTGAGCAGTAGCATTTGCTGAATTCGATAGTCAAGAATCAAAAGAAGAAAGGAGAAAGAAAAGGAAAAAAAAAATATATATATATATATATATATATATATATAGAGGGTGTAAGAGAGATCGAGATGGTGGTGATTTGATGGTTATGGTGTTTGTTTGGTTGTTACAATAATAGGTAGTAGCAGCAATAATAAAAGAAAGAAGGTTATCGTGTAGTAGTAGCAGACCCAACGATCCTCAATATGGGTTGTTAGTCGAGTAATAGGGGAAGTTCTTGGGGTGGTCTTCGAATAATAATAGGGAAGAGAGAGGAGGGAGGAAGGTGGCGATGGAAGATTATAATCGTAGGTGGTGGTGGCGGTTTATTCGGTGGTGGTGGAAGAGGGTGTTAAAAGGTGTCGGGAAGGTGAGGCTTGTGGTGATTCAAGTAATGGGTGTTCATATATATGTAAACATATGTATATGTGTTCTCTATGAATAAATACTCCGTGATTTAAGTTGTGAGAATAAGAACACAAACAGTAAACTTTAATATAATATAATATGAATTAATAATACTCTATATGGACATGTTGAATGAAAATGAAGTGAAACCGAATCAGTAGTGAAGCAGCCAGCCAGCTTGGAGTTTTCTTCCATATATCGAATTCGTACGGATATTATATCATTATATTAGATAGGTAAAGATATAGATAAATATAGTTAGATTATGATAGATATAGGTAGGTGGGTAACAGAATGGCAATTTAATACAAGTGGGTTGTTTGATTTAAACAAAAGTTAATCACAGGTATAATAGAGAGCATAGGAAAAGAATAGAATGGATAGCGATACATAACAAAATTATGCGTAATTATTTGTCTTAAGAATCTTTATTTAATATAAATAAATAAAAAATTAATAATCATATTAATAAAAATAATACTAATTTTATTAATAATTAAAATACTAACTATAATAATAATAATAATATTAATCATAGTAGTAATAATAATAATAATCAATAATAATACTAATTTTTATTTTAATATTAATTATAATGAAAGTAGTAATAATAATAATATTAGTTTTAATACAACTTTATTATCTTGTATATTATTTTACATATTCAATTCTAAAGATTTATATTTTATAAATTTCAGATTATTATTTTTACTTACATTCATTTACATATACATGTTTATTTACAAACAGTTGTTCGTGAATCGTCGGGAGTAGTCAAGGTCAAATGCATTCATGAAAAATAGTTTCAACATTTTGAGGCTCAGTTCATTAGACTTTGCTTATCGTATCGAAATTATATAAAGATTAAGTTTAAATTTAGTTGGAAATTCTCGGGTCGTCACATATAATACTAATTATATAGATATATATATGTATTAGTATGACTATATGTATAAATATTAATATACAAATATATATATATATATATATATATATATATATATATATATATATATATATATATATATATATATATATATATATATATATAACCTTTGAAATAACAAAAATATTACTAAATTAAATAAGTAATATACATAAACTAGTTTGATTATTATTATATGTTAATTATATGTGTTAATATACATACTTGATATAGGTTCGTGAATCCGAGGTCAACCCTACATTGTTCAGTTCCGTCGTATGAATATTTTTACTACAAAATATCGTATGGTGAGTTTCATTACTCCCTTTTTAAATGCTTTTGCAATATGTATTTTTGGGACTGAGAATACATGCGCTTTTATAAATGTTTTACGAAATAGGCACAAGTAATCGAAACTACTTTCTATGGTTGAATGATCGAAGCCGAATATACCCCTTTTGCTTGGTAACCTAAGAATTAGTAAACCAGTCTACTAATTGACGCGAATCCTAAAGATAGATCTATTGGGCCCAACAAATCCCATCCATTGTAGCGGATGCTTTAGTACTTTGATGTTGTTTTATCATGTCCGATGGATGTCCCGGAATGATAGGGGATATTCTTATATGTATCTTGTTAATGTCGGTTACCAGGTGTTCAATCCATATGAATGATTTTTGTCTCTATGCATGGGACGTATATTTATGAGAAATGAAAATGAAAACCTTGTGGTCTATTAAAATGATGGAAATGATTATTTATGTTAAACTAATGAACTCACCAACCTTTTGGTTGACACTTTAAAGCATGTTTATTCTCAGGTATGAAAGAAATCTTCCGCTGTGCATTTGCTCATTTTAGAGATATTACTTGGAGTCATTCATGACATATTTCAAAAGACGTTGCATTCGAGTCGTTGAGTTTATCAAGATTATTATTAAGTCAATTATAGTTGGATATATTATGAAATGGTATGCATATCGTCAACTTTCAATGGAATGAAAGTTTGTCTTTTAAAAACGAATGCAATGTTTGTAAAATGTATCATATAGAGGTCAAGTACCTCGCGATATAACTAAATATAATGTATTCATCCAGATGGATTGGGACGGGTCGTTATAGGTGGTATCAGAGCGGTGGTCTTAGTGAACCAGGTTTTGCATTAGTGTGTCTAACTGATAGTTGCTTAGATGCATTAGTGAGTCTGGACTTCGACCGTGTCTGCATGTCAAAAGTTTTGCTTATCATTTCGTGTCGAAAATTACCTGCTAATCATTCTTAGTCTAGACACATCTTACTGTATTGATTGCATGAATAGTGTATAGACGAAATTCATATCTTATCGTATCTGCTAATTTATATCTTAGCGTATTTGTTACTGCTACCTTTGTCTGACAGCTTTCAAAATTTTCTCCGTAATCTATGAAATCTTTTGCTCTCAATGTAATTAGAATACCATTCAATAGTCAGAAATCATTTCCTATCGAAAAATCCTTTACTCAATCGTACGAAATGGAACTCGCCACTAGTTCAAGTTCTTCGGAATTCGACAGCTATTCAGACATGGACGTTCACCTAAGCTCCGGAGGCAGCGTCACCAGAATGAATCAACCAATCAACCATCCCCAATTCATTTGATGGGTTCGTAGTCGACTAAATCATTGGAGACAAGAAGAAGGTGATTCCTTCCATCCACCATTTTGCCCTCTTGGCGAAGAACCTGAAGCACTTACCGGCGAACCTGTTCGTGATACTATTTTCTCTCTCATTTCCAGAGTATCTCGTCATGAATATATACTATCTCAAATTCTAGATCTTATTCATCTGCTTGTCCGAACCGACAATCACCCCGGTGTAATGGAAAAAGTCAACGAGCTTCGCGCCCGAGATTTAGCTTTGGAAAGTATGGTGCAGAACGTACTAGCTTCAGCAACATCACCGGCACCAACATTACCACCAAGATCAACACCAAAACCACCAACAACCCAAGTTTCAACATCACACGCCTCAACATCTCATGTACATCATTTATCTTTGTTCTTCATGATGATTATGTAATCTCTAATGTTTTAGAGATTATGTATTCTAGTTCTAACGGAAAATCAAATGAGTTAATATTATATCTACTCATTAAATCCATGATTACATCTGAAGAGAATATATATGTATATATGTTTTCATAAAGGTTGTAATTAAAAATTCTTTTGTACAGACTCTTAATGGTGAAAATATTTTAACGGGTAGGTAATACCTGAGGAATATTTAGATTTCATATTAATAAGTTACACTGTACATTCTTCAAATCTGCTTCAACAATCATTTACTATCCTACACACAACCACACATATACATATCCGTTCACCAAAAGAAAACTATTATCATTCAAATTCAATTTCATATTCGGATTTTGACCAATCAGAATCTAAGCCAAGATTTGACAAGTGGCATAATGGAGAAAATAATGGACAAAATAAAATTTATTAGTAACCAAATAATGAATTACGTAAAACTTCTTCATCATCTTCTGATCTTAAATAAATTTAAATTCTAAGATTCTATATTGGATTATTGGACTACTAAAATTGGACTACTAACATTGAACAATTAAAAAGTATTAAAAGAGTAGAAAATATCAATTATAACATATTGATTTAAAAATATCATTAAATAAGTTACATCTTCTATAATTAAATAATTCTTCAAGTTTGCCACTTGATTTTATCTTAAACGTCATTTGTATATTGACGATTACAATCTGCGTTCAAATCTTTCATGATTCTTGAAAACACCTCAATCGAGAGAATGAACCAACCGCACTTCATTTATGGAAGAAAAGATTTATGCATATAGTTATGCACCTAAAAACACTCGGAACCTGAGTAAACGTTCAACACGTATCTGTGCTAGCTCTTTTGGCGTTGATATTACCGAAAACCCTCTTCAACTTCGATTTTTCATTTCGGATTATTCTTATTATAACCTTGTTATATAAGTTTCCTTTCGTCATCGTTATCGGAGAACCGTTTATATTCCATCACATTAGTAGTAAACTTATCAGCAACTTCATTTCTCATTGGCTTAAGTTTTTCCACAAAAAAAAAAAAAAAAAAAAAAAAAAAAAAAATTGGTTCATTAAAAACCCTATCTTATACTCATCCACACCTTGTAACAAGAATTGCCATACCAATTATCGAGAATCGTCGATCAACATTTTGAATCTCGCAACGTTTCTACATCAACAGTTATATGTATACATATAACATTTAGAATAACGATCTTCCATTCTGAAATTCTGAAAATCACTCGGTCTGTGAATCAAATACTCGAAATGTTAAAAAAGCTGAATGAAGCAGCAAAAACTGTAAACGATCTTAACAATCAAAAGTATGATGATAAAGAATGGATGGTTGGGAACGTTCGATAGAAAATTTGGTACTGAAAAAAAACGGATTGAGCAAACCATAAAGGAGACCGAGGACAAATACAAGGGCCAAACCCTATATTCAAAGAATCCAGATAATTCTATATTCGATGAAATCTTTAGAGAATATCTTGCTCCGTACTCATGTTAAATCTTGTGGAAAATATTTCTTCATCAATTTTCGATCTTAGAAATTCCAAAATATCATCATAAATATCTTCGATATTTCTGAAGATATCTTCATAAATATTCTTGTCCGATATTATTCATCTCTTCGCGTTATCTGTGTTACATCATAAAAGAAACTATTTTAGTTTCTAAATTCTGAAACCTTCGAGTTTAAATTATGAATGTTTTGAAGTAGTGTTAGGAATTGATGCATGAGTTAGTATAATATAATGACACTTGATCAACGTGATTATATTAAAGTAAGTCATGCTGAGTTTCTAATGGAACATGATGATTCACAGATCATAACGTCATCATGTGCCATGTTACACGACTCTTACATTCTATCCAATCTATAAACATATCAAGAACATATTTCTTGATAGTTCTATATTTTATCTTGTATTCTGGTAATTTAACCAATCAAGATCGTGCTAATACAATCTCTCTTAGAACATTAGTCATGTTCATTCGAAACTCCATACCTATGAATTCTAAATCATTATTCGCTTGACTTAAAGTCGGGAAGAGAAAACAAAAGTATGAATTAAGAAGGAAAGTATAGAAGATAGGAGTGTGGAAATAAGGAAACGAAGAGGGTGGATTTATAGTGGAATACCAGACAGAGAAATCGAGACAGATCATCGCATTTAACAAAAGAGGATTCTAATTTCCTTAATTACTGAAGAACCAAATCTTATTACAAAGATTTGGTTTAAATCCTTTGAATTCCGGAATTCAACCATGACTACGTCAAAAGTTAAGACGAAACTTTTCACTCTTTTATGATAGCTTCATTCGTACTCTTCGAATAATCGAATCGTTTTATCTATATTACTCTCTGATGATAAAACTTTAATTTTCAGCTCGTATGCGTCATGAAAACACACTTATTGTCATTCATGACGATCCCAATGAAATTTCGGGACGAAATTTATTTAACGGGTAGGTACTGTGACGACCCGGAAATTTCCGACCAAATTCGAACCTCATTCTTATATGATTTCGACAAGATAAGCAACGTCTGATAGGTTGAGTCTCAAAAATTTTGAACTGTTTTCATATATGCAATTACCCTTCGACTGTCTCGACGATTCACGAACAACTATTTGTAAATAGATACATATATATTTAAATATATATATATATATATATATATATATATATATATATATATATATATATATATATATATATATATATATATATATATATATATATATATATATATATATATATATATACATATATAATAATTTGAAATATTATTTGAAATAATATATGATTTAATTGTTGGAAATAAATATGTAAAATAACATGTGATGTAAGGAAAACTATTACTATAAATATATAGATATATATGTGTGTGTATAATTATGGATATAAATACTACTTGTAAAAATGTAAAATTATATTAAATCTATTTGTTTAAAAATATATAATATAATTATTTTAGTAGTTAAACTTGCAATCTTTAACATATCTTTCTTTATCTATATTTAACTACTAGGAGATACATATATTATATATATTGACAACATGCATGATTATACACCATCTTCAATCACTAAAATCATACTACTAGTCGAACTATTATTTCCATTTTGAACCAAAACACATGAACACCTTCCTTTTCCTATTGTAAACTAGCACCACCTTCAACAAACATAACCATCCCCATCTCTTTAAACAACCACTTGTATTATTAATATTACTTTAGCTTTATATAATATAAATTTGAATATGCATGCATCAAATCTTACTGTATATATTTCTTTGTTTTTATTGTTGGACTTTAACATCTATCTATATATATATATTGTATTATCTCTAAATGATTTAACATCACCACCAAAGAGACCCACTTCTAATTTCTGATTATATACGGAGTATCTTTCATATATTTGATGGCCACAAAATCCAACTCAAATGCCACTTATTGATTTCATTTGCTACACATTAGTCCACCTTTTTGTTATCTATCACAATCTATCATTATCTATATTTATCTACCTTTATATATCTTTATCTACCTATATTATAGATATATACATATACATAGGAAACCAATTCACTCTCAGTACGTCAAAATTCATCATTTAACTATCCCAAATTGGCAAATCACTAATTCTGTTTTGCTTAATAAATTCATTAATCAAATTTGTTACTTAATCCAACTCCTATTTCTTCATGAGAACTTGAAATGCAAACAATCCTACAATCATCATCACCGTCACACCTATACCCTTCTTCATGAACTCACTAGATACCACCATCTTGAAACCCCACCCGTCACCATATTACAACCATTAAACCCAATTAAACCCTCACCACCTTCTTTCGCTACAAACCACTTTCGTGACAATTAAAACCATCACCATAACCATTACTTGTGCAAGTGTTGCAACTACTATACTCGTTACTTCTGTTCTTGATTGAATTCAAACCCATTAAACATTATCAAATGAACCACAATCAAACCAACCTGTTTTTCTTGTTCAGCTGATCCAACCAAGCCTAATACCATCCCTTGAATAAATTTTAGAGGGTGCTAACTGCTGCTACTCGATTCCCACTACAGCTGAAAACCGCCAATAAAGTAACCACAAGAGTGTTGCTACTGTTTTCACCACCACAAACCACTTAACCATCATCACCATCGAATTAACTACTACTTATTTTCTTTTCTGTCAAGTAAAGGATCAAACCGAAGCAATCACATTTTCACCACCATCATTATTATAACGATACCATGATCAACCTACCATCACCTTCATTTGATCACCACTGGAGCCACAACCTCCGGCCATTCCACAACAGTCTGATATTGAGAATCCATCACCATCCACACCCTTACCACCATCGCCACGGCAAACCACCACCATCATCTATTTTTTTTTCTCCTTTCTTTTTCGTTTTCCTGTTTCTTGATTTCTATCACAAACTGCTACAGTACATACAACCGAAGATCACCACTTGATCAACAAACTGCTACGTAATTGTTTCTGTTACAACTACCTGTTGTTGTACAGTTATGCCTACTATGTCCTATTTCGTTCAACCAACAAACCTCCACCACTGCTATTACTGCTCCTTCCACCGTCTATCTATTGCTTTCACGTTCGAAAAATTTCACAACAACCTGCAGGCTGCAGCTGCTAATGCTATGCTACTGCTGCTGCTTCATTTTTCTGTCGGTTTCAAATGAAGAAAGATGTTATACAGTAAACGAGAAAGTGCAAAACAACTTGCTGTTTTTAATAATTAAATAATGATATACAATAACGAGACAATGAAGTTGTTGTATAAAGTTTGTGGGGCTGTTGTTCGATGGAAATCCAGCTAGTAGCAAAACTGACCGAAAATATTTTTTTTTATTTTGATGTTGCTGTTCGAATCACAACAGATCCAAGCTTTATTTTTGCTTTTGGATTGAACTATTTTTGGGTTTGATTAATTTGCTTGGGCTGAGAATTTCAGTTATGATTATGATTGGGTCGTGAACTAGTTTGAAAGGACCCGTCCTAATCCACCTGGACGAAGTCATCAACATTTGGTCCCATTGCGATGATCGGCTCCAAATAATATCCTTATATTGAGCAAATGCACAGCGGAAGACTTAATTCGTACCTGAGAATAAACATGCTTTAAAGTGTCAACCAAAAGGTTGGTGAGTTCATAGGTTTATCAGAACAATCATTTCAATATGTTAATAGACCACAAGATTTCATAATCATAAACATAATACACTCGCAAGTGTATGTAAAGCATTCTAAGTGGTTGAGCACTTGGTAACCATACTTAACATTTAATCAACGTCGCATATTCCCTTTATTATGAAATCTCACTACACCGTACCAAGTGTAGTCACCAAAACGAAGTACTGTGCAACCGTTGAATACTGGTCGTCCAGTCCGGTTGGGGTTGTCAGGCCCGATAGATCTATCAACAGGATTCGCGTTTACAATACCCATGTAAATAGTAGTTACCAAGCTACAGGGAAATATGCCAGTGGTACAACTCAACGTAGAATATATTTTTAAGTACTTGTGTCTATTTTGTAAACATTTATAAAAGCAGCGCATTTATTCTCAGCCCAAAAATATATATTGCAAAAGCAATTAAAAAGGGAGCAAATGAAACTCACTTTTGCCTTGAAGGTATTTAATTCGACTTGGTCTCCGATAGATATCACAAACCTAACCATATATATAATATATCAACATATTTTCTTTTTAAGTAATCGTTACATATATATATACTTTTAATACTTTTAATATTTTCTTAGTCCGTAGTTAGCAGTCCGATGTTAGTGGTCCACAATTAGTAGCTTAAATAAAATAAATAAAGACCCCATTGTATTCGGATTGATCAGAATTAATCTCGACCCATGGTACCATGTTGTCAAATGACATGTTGTGTACATAAAGTACCGTGTTGTCAAATGACGTGTTGCGTACAATCATGAGGTCTTATGATTAATCTTCTCGTGTTGTTTACGGGTGGTCCTGAAATATATAAAATCAAATCATAAGTAATTATATATAAAATATCATATTAATTAGAAAATATATGATTAATTTACTTTTTCTCCAAATATTTTCGTAGCTAAACTAGCTTCGGATACCCAATCTTGTTTTAGTCGTAGTTTCTTCATTACAACTCCGTTTTTGTTGGTTCAACTTGCCACTTCCTTGGATCGAGTCAAATTTTAAGAATATGAACTGAAAATACCTTAGTTTGTATTCGAAATCATAGGTTATAGGTCAAACTTTGGTGAAACTTATGAAAGTGATCATTTTCCATCATAAAAACAACATTTAATGAACATTTTTCTAAAAATACTTACACTTTGAGTTAAACCATGAAATTTTTATGTGTTAACATATTCATAAGAAATATCATTTTTTTCCAGAACATGAACTTCCAATTCAAAGTTCAAGATGGTTTTTAATTATCCAACCCAAAACAGCCCCCCGGTTGCACTCCGACGACGTAGATTCAGTTTTTAAGATGTTCTTTGTAAAACCAAGTTATATCTTGTTAGGTTAGCATATCATTATGATATATTACAGGTCTTGAAGTGTTTTAAAAGTCAAGTTAGAAGGATCTATTTAGTTTGCGAACAAGTTTGAAATCATTCAAACTATGTTCTTGTTGTTAAAATTTTATACCACAAAATAAGATAGCTATATGAATATGAATTGAATAAGATTATGAACAAGGTTACTACCTTCAGTTACTTGGACAAAGTTACTGCAAAAGATAAGAAACAATCTTGAAATCAAAGAGTGGTGGAGTTAGATCAAAAGGTTGGAAGTAAACTTCTTCAAATGGGTGGTTATTTTGATATGTTCTTGAAAGAGTTTTCTTATGGTGTTTAAGGCTTGTAATTGAAGCTAAATGATGGGAAAAATGCTTGGAGATGATCAAGTATGAAGTTAGGAGTATTTTGAGAGAGAAATGAGGGTGTAGGTATGAGAAAATGGAGTGAAGAAATGGTGTTCATTTATAAAAATGTTTTTAGTTTATAAAGAAAGAAAAGGATTCCTAATTTTGTTTTCTTACTAATAATTCATACTACTTGACAAATCCTAGTTACCTCATATCTAGGGCAGTAATAATGTTGATTAGGATGTTGATTTGATGTGTATATACCAATAGTAA
Source organism: Rutidosis leptorrhynchoides (assembly GCF_046630445.1). NCBI lineage: Eukaryota > Viridiplantae > Streptophyta > Magnoliopsida > Asterales > Asteraceae > Rutidosis > Rutidosis leptorrhynchoides. The sequence continues at coordinate 473,477,591 of NC_092333.1, read as the reverse complement.
ATACGTATAGAAGCTGGGTATGATACGGGTACATATACCCTAGATATACGTATAGAAATCTTGAGGAAACGGAACGAGAATTCAAATATAG